>NW_027499306.1:0-103956 GCF_021521415.1 Bidens hawaiensis
TTTCATACATTATGGATACGATAATGGGAAACAATTTAATACTATGACCACAAACACATTTTCAACGTTTTTGTGAGAAACAGTTTTTCATTGTGACTACAAAACCTGTGAACTAACCAACCTTGTTTTGACACTTTTAAGTATGTTTTTTAGGTAATTAAGGCACAACCGTACAACTGGAAAACGTCATAGGAGAGCATGCACACGAGAGTCGGATACATAATTTGGATGGTTTTACTTGCATGTCCCAACGTGTTGGGTTATATGAGTGAAATCTTAGAAACAATGTCTTTTCATAAATGCTTTAATACTTAAACTTGATTTTGGGATGTAAAGTCTGAATTTTAAACTCTGTATCCAATTGTGTGTTTATGTTTACAATAACCATTTGCTTTGACAACAATGTTCGTCGCCCCTTGTGATTCCGTCGTGGCGGGGTGTGATAAATATCAACAAAAACAAACACGAAGTAGTAATTATGAAGACCCCTAGATATAGCCGGCGGAATCAACTATAAATAGTAAGATGCTAGAAATAGTAAATAACAGACGATCAATTAAACTAAAAGATTTATATTTCATTAATTGAATAATCAGTAGGTAGAAGAAAAAATTAGGGTTTGAGGAATGTTGGCTCTGAATGCAATGAAGTGCTCAGGTGAAAAGTGCGCAGAGAGGTGTCCCATCAACGTGACCTAAACATTTTATTTATAGGCCCACCTGACAATTCTTCTAGAAATCTTAATGATTACAAAATAAAATACAAGCGTAAAAGGTCTTCAATCATAATTCTTCATTTTGAGCATGGCTCCTTAGACCTTTTAATCTTAGAGTGTGCTTGGGACTTTACTTTGAGCAGACCAACACTTAGAATATTTAAAGCGTTTAAATATTCCTCTCAAACAAGCTTCATGTTCATAAGCATACCAAATTTTGCTTGGATAGCAACTACGAGCACGAAAGTTCTTGCTCGAATCTCTTCAGTCTTTACTTATGTTTATTTGAGAACAATCTAAGTATACTCGTGTATTGTAAACTTGCTCGAGGCTGAATCATGCTGGGAGTACCACTTAGAATATTTTCACAGACACCCTATCAACATGCTTTGAGATTCTTTTTTATTGCATGCCTTGCTCGATCTACCAAGTTGCACAGGAACTTTGTTTAAACAAAGTTTCTTCACAAGTTTTCTCGGTAGCAGAGCTTGCTTGATACAGGAACCATCCTTGCTCAATGAAGTGTAAGTTTCTCGAACACAACACTTAGAAGATATTTGAAGATATATCCTGCTCGGCTATGATATCTTGCTCGAGGAAGTATTTTTCATGCTTGAAGTGCCTTAGCTTATTCGGATTCCATACCTAGCTAAATCTGGGAGGTTGAGAAGATTTCAATCATTCCATATGACCCAACAATCTCCCCCTTGATTGAAACAAGCAAAAATGCTCCAAAACATATCAAGATTACATACACTTGTCTGAATACACATCTAATTCATAAAAACATCAAATTACATTATGCATCAAAGGAAATGATTACAAAATTTAATTCCGCCACAAGGAAATTACATTAAAAAAACATTACATAAAAACAAAAATTACAAGGAACTAAAAATAAACTTCCAAGATTATCCGTGTCTATTCTTCACTCAAAGTTATTTTCTCTTTCCAACACTCTTTCTACCCTTACTGTTGCTGCTCTATGCTGGAATATACTAATCTCAGTACAAAAGTCATGATCAAGAGGCAGATCAAGGTTAGAAATACTCCCTAAGTCATCAATATGTAGGTACTGGAGCTAATTATCTTCTTTAATGATCCCCAAGAGTTGTTTTCTTAAACCAAGAAGGAGGAAACTTCAAGATGTTGGATCATATCTGATTTCAAATATCCTCCCATCTGGTCTAACTTCAAAATTTTGTCTTATAGTTTCTCTTCTCATACTCACAACTTCCATGATTGTCCACCTAGGAGTACTTGGAGCAAATCTAGAACAAGTATGCTCAAGAGCTCTTCTTTGTCTTCTCTTTTTCTCTGCAAGGGAAGGTTCAAATGACCTTGGTCTTCTGTTAAATAGAAGGGAGCCATTTCTCCATTGTCTCATTATCTTCTCTTATTACTATTCTAGCCCTTATATATGATTCATCTACATTGAGAAATTTATTCCCAGATGTAGGAACAAATGAACTAATAGGCTCTGGAGGGTTTTGATCAGTAACATGAGCCTTTCCTTTGTTTTTCCTTCTTTCAAGAACCTCTACACTTTATTTTTGTTGTTCTTCTTCTTCTCCTGGAGGCGAAATGTTATCAATTTGATCATAAAGATATCTCAGTTCACTATCCATTTCACCCTCTTTCATAACCTCAGTCTGAATAGACTTCAAGGTTTCCTCATCCTCAGCATCCACATGATCAGCCACATTACAAACTCATAGTTTTCCCCAATCAAATTCAACGCATACTCATTCTCCCCCTGTTTTGTGCATCTGAGGTCTTCTCAACCTCAAGACTTTTAGATTTAAGGGTTTAAATTTCATTTGGAGCCTGTATCAGTCTTGCTTCCAATTCTTTATTTTTGAACTTTAATGTTTCATTCTCCTTGGTAAGTAGAAAGTTCTTGGTGAGGAGTTCAGCATAAATTTCAGCCACGAGGGTATTGGTTAGTTATTCTGTAGATGGTTGGTGTACGGGAGAATGGGTTGGGGATATATGAAATGTATATGTGATCATTTTGTGCATTACCCAAGTTCATTGGCGAAGCTTTATTGGGGCCGGGGGCGCCCCCCCCGGTTTTTTCGCGTAGTTGTGTAAATATACCTATTTTCGCCCGAAATTTTTTATGCATAGTGTAAATTTACGCGTTTTTGCCCGAAAATTTGAGTCCGGCTCCCCATCGTTTGTGAATTTTTGTATACATTTTGAGTCCGGCCCCACGGTGTCTTAGTCCAAGCTTCGCCACTGCATGAGTTCTTCACAAAATTTCATAGGTTTTCAAGCAGTTTAAGTAATTTTCTCAAAAAGCGCTAACAAATGGTAATAAATTCGTCAAATATTCTCAGGTTATCAAAAAATTAACAAAATTTGGACAGGGACCATTCATATGGTCCCTGATATCCCTGCAAAGTTTCAAAAGCTAACAACAAACACGCCACAGCCTAATCCTAAACAACCCCTAAATGAGGGTTTCGGTAATACCTTTGCGATTTTCGACTCTTTACTTGCGTGTTCGGGTTCTTGACCTTCTAGCTAGAGTAACTTCAGGTCCTATAACATAAAACCAAGCATGTATCATCAATAATCCAGCCTTGAAACATAGGGTCTAGGTTAGGGTTTCAAACCGAGTTTTTGAACTGTAAAAGCGCGATTTAAAGCTCCTAATCCGTGTGTATGGCCGAAAAAAGTTATTGATTCTGATTTCTAACCATGTTTAGAATTAAAATATGTTCTTGGATCATTTTTAGGATTTTTGCATGGTTAGATGTAATTTTTGATAATCAAAGTTCAATTTCTATGTAAAAAACCATGTTTAAATCATACCTAAAATGATCAAAATTGATTTTTACCTTTACGTTTTTGATGGGAAATGGAAGAACAGAGGTTTAAGAAGCTGTTAAGGTCCAGGTATTTTGCAAATGACATAACAATGATGTTACATTTGAGTCAAAACCAGGTACACCTCAGTACGTATTTACTGATTAAGCAATTAAACGCTTATTACGTATCAAACAAATGAATAACCAAACGGGTCTGGTTATGACCCAGATATCCTAGGGGGCCATGTTTAAGTGATATACGTTTAATATAAGACAACATATTGATATTATGGCCATAGTATGATAGCAAACCAACTAAACAAAAACATGCTCGTTTAACTACCCGCTATGAACTTAAACACGAAAGATAGTTACCAAACAAGCATTGTATAATCCGTTAAGCCGAAAAAGATTTACAAAAAATTTATTGGGGATGTTTTAAGCGACCCATGAAAATATTTTCGATTTTTACAAATAAATAGTATGATTTTCTAAATTAACAAGAAATTGGCCGAGAAACACTCGTTTTTGCACTGTTTGTCGTCGCCGATAAATTTTTTTGGAAAAAAAATAAACCCGAAATAAACCTGGGCTTGGAAATTCACGTTCGGACACGTAAAATGAAACAAATGGGCCAAAGTGGGGCCCAAGGTGGGCCCAAAAAATTGCGGCCGCCACCCTTGACCCCATTTCCTTTTCTTTGTATTACTTACATATTAAGCTTATATATCAAGATATTTTACAAAATATAAAAGTCCTAGCAGCTTCTAACCCCTGGTCTTCCAAATTCCAGCAAAAGCTTGAAGGTAAGACTCAAATTTTGATTAAAATTAGGCTTGTTTAATCATGATTAAATACATAAAAACATAGTATGATTACCAAAAATCATTCCTAACCATGCAAAAAGATTAAAAATTTTCCAAAACATATTTTGATCATACACATGGTTAGGAATCTGGGTTGATAGTTTTTTTTGGCCATAAACACGGATTAAAGGGTTTAAACGACGTTTTTTCGGTTCAAAAATTCGGTTTAATGCCCTAGCCGAAACCCTAAGTTCCAAGGTTGTCATATTGATGAAACATGCTTGGTTTATGACATAGGACCTGTACTTAGCTTACTTAGAAGCACACGAACCTGGAAATTGAATTAAGAGAGCGAAAACAGGCGAAAACCGCAAAGGTAATGTCGAATTGCTCGATTACGGCTGTTTAGGTTAACGTTGTTATGTGCATATTGCTAGGTTATAAATTTTTCAAGGACATCAGGGACCATATGATTGAGTCCCTGTCCAAATTTGGTAATTTTTCGACCATCCGAGAATATTTGGCGAATTTATTACCGAATTGGGACGTTTATTTGGGAAAAATACTTAAAATGCTTAAAAATTATGAAATTTTGTGAGAACTCGGATTTGTATAATATGCTTATATATGAAATTTGTGGTCATTTTGAAAACCCTAGCTATATTTTCTGGATTCGCGTTTATTCGAGTTTTTATAGTGGTTTTTTGCTCGAAAAGGTAATTTGACAAAAGTGTTAGGTTTTGGGAATTTTGCAAGGTGTTTTGGGAAGTATTTGGATCACTCAGGAATTTTTTCGGATTTTTCGGAAATCGTTTGTTATAAACGGACGATTTTCGGGCTAAATATAACATATAAAATGAAATTTTATAAATTAATAAATCAGTAATTAATTCCAGAAATATTTTTATTAAAATCTACATATTTTAATTGATAAATTTCTAAATTTTCATAATTTACGGATAAACGGATAAATAATTGTGCTAAATTAAAGATTAAACAAATTCAATTGTGTTAAAAAAACGACGGGTTTGCGATTAACGAACCTGTTAGAATGTCAGAACATCACTTTGATCAAAAAGCATATTTTCGAGTTAATTAAGTAAAAACAAACTTTTTGTGAGAATCCAGACAATTTGGATAGATTGTACGCATTTTTCTCCAAACAAAACTGAATAAACGGAAATGAGCCCCTTAGCGAATCTAGACCCCTAGACTATGATAATTTTTTTTATAACTTAATCATTTTATCAACCAACGTGTTCACCCAAGTTTACATACTTATACCTGTTTTCCAAACGCGTAAACGAGCAACTTGGCCCAGCTGGTGAAACAGGGAAACTGAGCCAAGTTCAATTTTAAGTATTAGACATTGAATATTACAATCTAAGCCTACTAACACTTTCTGGACATGACAGCTATATCCAGACTAGCTATATAGCCCAGTTTAGTACGAGGATTATAATAATATTAAAATATTAATATTATTATAATATTGATTATTGGGTCTGAGTGCTAGCAAGCAGAACGAACCACTACCCGGTACTGTGTTGAATACCTTCTAAACCGTGAGTTTCGTGACCCCACTTTTAAACTGTTTTACGAACTTTCGGGGTGAAAAACATGTTGATACATATCTATATACTTGAAATTGTTTAATGATGGGAATTATCTAAAGTGCTAACACACGAAAGTCCCCACGAACACGGTGATTAACTTCGAGCCGGTGGCTTGTGAATAGTACTATTGGTTTGACAAACCCGGACGGGGCCAGCATGGTTTGCTGAGACCTTATCCCGTTTGCACATGTCCATAATTATACAAACAAGCTATGTAGTGTTAGACATGGCTACCTGGGGCATGTTGTGGGCAGAAGGGGGGCATAGTGGTTGATTGCGCGTGGGAAATGGAGGCACCCAGCACGTACAAAAAGTCCAGGCTTCACTGTAGCTTAGTATAATTTCGTCATAAACATAAAAAACAAACGTACTTGTGAACGTACGTACGTACGTACATACATACATACCTACATACATACGTACATACGTACGTACATACATACATACATACATACTTGCGTATTTACGAACTATGGTTGTTATACGCACAACAGATTCCTTGAAACTCGTGAAAGTCACCAACTTCTTGTAGTTGATCCGTTTTAATATGTTTTTCAGGTATACCAGACTTGGACTAGAAAGTTAATACCAGAGGTGTCTTTTACATTTCCGTTGTATGCTTGCGCAGTTTTCTAAATGGGGTGTGACAAATGAAGCTTAAATTGTGATATATATCAAGAGGGGTGGGGTTCAAGGTTGGCGACCGCAACCTTTAGGCCCCCCTTGGGCCCCACTTTCTCCCATTTGCCTTGTTTTGCATGCCGAATGTGAAATCCCGAGTCCAAATTTATTTCGGGTTCGGTTTTTGGCAAGAAAAATATATCGGGTTAGAAAAGAGTGTTTTCCGGCCAATTTTTTGTAAATTTAGAAAAACATACCATTTGTTTGTAAAAATCCAAAATACATTCACGGATCACTTAAAACATCTAAATAAATGTTTTGTAAGTCTTTTTCGGCTTAACGGATGATACAATGCTAGTTTTGGAACTAACTTTCGTGTTTAAAGTCACAGGGGGTAGTTATCGAGTATCTTTTCGTTTAACTAGTTTGTTATTGCACTTAGGCCATAATATCATTATGTTTGTTTCTAATATACGTATATCACTTATAGATGCCCCCGGGATATCCGGATCATAACTAGACTCGTTTGGTTATTCGTTTATTCGATACGCAATAAACGGTTAATCGTTTATTCCGTATGTAAATACCAAGGTCTACCTAATTTTGTCAGGAATGTCACATACCTCCACCAAGGCAGATTGAATTCAGAATCGATCTTTTTTGAGATGCTGCACTGGTAGCCCGATCGCCATACAGATTGGCACCGTCAGAAATGCATGAACTGTCCAATAAACTGCAAAAATTACTAGATAAAGGTTTTATAAGACCGAGCTCTTCACCCTGAGGAACACCAGTTTTGTTTGTAAAAAATAAAGACGGCTCATTTCGTATGTGTATCGATTACCGAGAACTGAATAAACTGACCATCAAAAATCGGTACCCACTACCGAGGATTGATGATTTGTTTGACCAGTTACAAGGATCCAGTTATTAATCAAAAATTGATCTACGATCTAGATATCACCAACTGCGAGTTGGAGAGAAAGATGTTCACGACAACTCAAGGTTCGTTTAGGATTAGCAGGTTATTACCGAAGGTTCGTTGAGAATTTCTCTTCTATTGACCAACCGTTAACCCAGTTAACTCAGAAGAAGAAGAAATATGACTGGACTGAGAAACAGGAAGAAGATTTCTAGTTGCTTAAATAAAAGTTGTGTAACTGACTAATCTTGTCACTTCCAGAAGGGACAAATGGATTTGTGATTTATTGTGATGCTTCATGACTAGGTCTCGGATGTGTACTTATACAACGAGATAAAGTGATAGCCTATGTGTAACGACAACTCAAAGTGCATGAAAAGAACTGCACAACACACGATTTGGAGCTAGGAACTGTTGTTTTTACTCTCAAGATCTGGAGGCACTATCTTTATGGCACCAAATGCACAATCTTCACCGATCACAAAGGTTTCCAGCATATATTCGATCAAAAGGATCTTAATATGAGATAACGAAGGTGGGTAGAACTACTCAATGAATATGACTGCGACATTCATTACCACCCAGGTAAAGCAAATGTTGTAGCTGATGCTTTGAGTAGAAAATAAAGAGAAAAAATACTTATGTGTTCGTGCATTAGGATTGACAATTCACACGGATGTAACAACCCGAATTCACGATAACGGGAAGCTTTGAAACTGCGGAACATAAGAGCTGAGAGATTGTGGGGTCTTGAATACGAATTTGTGACAAAGTCTGATGGTACATTGTACTTCATTGGCCGAGTTTGGGTACCTCGGTATGGAAACCTGCGTAATCTAGTATTGGACGAAGCGCACAAGTCCAAATACTCAATCCACACAGGTTTAACCAAGATGTATAAATGTTTCCAAGAGTTGTATTGGTGGCTAAATATAAAAGGAGATGTAACAGTTTATGTCAGCAAGTATCTGACTTGTTCAAAGGTCAAGGCTTAACACCAGAAACCTCCTGGGTTGTTGCAACAACCATAAATTTGTCACACCCCAACCTAAGGCGGAAATGATGGGGCGTAAGCATGATTGTCCATAGCTCGATGATACTATAATAAATAAAATGTGACAATATGTATTAAGTTAATTATTTCCAAATACAGTCCACAAATATTCAAAATACAAATAAGTAATTCAAAATAGGTGAACCAAACAAGTCTTAAATGATAATTGTCTTCATTAAAATCCTAAGGTCTTTCTAAATGTCCATACTTGAACTTCAATTCAATGGCAACCTTCATATGCTTAGAAAATAGAGTTTGTCAACAACACATGTTAAGTGAGATTATTACCAGTTTTTGCAATGTTATAATAATAATATAATACATAAAAGAAATAAGCAAAACGTAATAAATGCGGTAAGAAAATCAAACCGTGAGCAAATAAGTTGCCAATTAACCATTGCCAAGCGAATCAGGCGCCGGTAAATAAACCATGAGCAAATAATAATAAAACCGTTGCCAAGTGAATCGGGCGTGGGCAAATAATATGAGCACCCTATACAAGGGAATACGTTGGACCTCTCCGAATACGAATGCACACATAAACAAGTAAGCACGTAACAAGTATATTTGATTAATCACACACAATTACACATTTGCTATTTTTGATATATATATATATATATATATATATTACGTATATATACGCATATGTCCCCAAAACATTTAGAAAACTTAGTAAAATATGGGAATGATAAAACTCACCTTAGACTAAAGGCAAGTGTATATAATTACAAACAAACGAGCTATTGATTAAGCGAGTGGTCCACTACGCGTCGAACGACAGAACCTGAAACTTTGATATATGATAATATAAGTAAAAATGAACTTAATGCCGCTAGAATCGATCCAAATGGACATCTAGAACTCCGGTTATGTTAAATTAAACGTTTAAGTGAGCCGGGTACTAACCAGAATCCGAACAGCGAGTCGGAAGTCGGGCTTTTGTCAGTAGCCTAAAATTTCATTACGAGAATAAAAGTCTTCTGGACCGAACGTTGAATCCGACCAGAAGTATGAGAAAACGAATAGCAAACTTGTTGGCTGTGTTGCCCTTTAACGGGTTTTAAGCGAATTGACCAGTCAACACCCTTCAACCACCGAAATTGATTGAAGGTT
Source organism: Bidens hawaiensis (assembly GCF_021521415.1). Classification (NCBI taxonomy): domain Eukaryota; kingdom Viridiplantae; phylum Streptophyta; class Magnoliopsida; order Asterales; family Asteraceae; genus Bidens; species Bidens hawaiensis. The sequence goes on from NW_027499306.1 coordinate 9,667, forward strand.
ATTGACTAGGGAATATGTACAAATGATTTTACAGTTTACAACTTACTCAAAAAGTGAAAGGATTAACCACGAAGATGAGTCAAAGGTCGGTGCATAAGCAAAGTCAAATTTCAAGACTTGTATCTTCAAACAAAACGACAAAAAGAGCAAGATGATGAAGCCCAGAGATAGGTGACGGTTGGGGAAGGATGAATTAGGGTTTAGGTGAAGTATGACAGAGAAAATTATGTCTTATTTATATAGGAAACACAAAAACGAACCAAATAAGGATAGTTTACTCATTTAAGAAACCGAATATGTTTTTAATGATCAAATCGATATATAAAGCAGTAAAATTCGTTCTTGGACAAGGGGTAATGAACATGGATGTTTATCAATGCTATATTAGTTTTCTTGAGGCTTAAAACACTCGAGTTAGTCCTAAATTAAACGATTTCGGGGCAAAAACGAACTAGGAAACAATCTAGGACATGAACGATCTTTGCAGATACTCCATGGCGGCGCGCAGCGGCCAAGAGGGTGGCTGGCCGCGCGGCACTCCGGTGAACAAAGGGAATGTTTCATTTTTTGGAAAAAGTGGTCCCTAAACTATCTAAAAGGTTTAATTCTTGATTAATTTAAAGTTAAAGCAAAACATGAACAACTTTAAGGATTTAAAGGGTATAAAATGTAAATGTAAATCTTTATTAATTAAAATTGTTTGATTTGATCACTATTAAAGATCCGAAAATGTTTCCGGATCGGGTTTTATATAGCCGAATACGGGCTCGAAAACTTTGAGATATCACAAAATTCCCCAGAGGAAGTGGGATCATATCACAATAGACTTTATAACCAAATTGCCATATACACCCGATAACCAGGACTCTATCATGGTAATTATTGATCGGTTAACAAAGTCTGCCCATTCATTCCCATCCATGAAAAAGATAACTTGGAAACGTTAACTAGATTTTATTTGAAAAATATTGTAGCTAAGCATGGTGTACCTGTCTCAATTTTCTCTGACAATGATGGTCGTTTCGTTTCTCGATTTTGGCAATCCCTACATGAATCCCTAGGCACCCGCTTAGACATGAGTACCGCTTATCACCTCAAACCGATGGTCAAAACGAAAGAACCATTCAAACATTAGAAGACATGTTGAGAGCATGTGTTCTTGATTTTGGCAAAAGTTGGGATACCCATCTACCGTTTGCTGAATTTTCCTATAATAATAGATACCACTCCAGTATTAAAGCTACACCGTTTGAAGCTTTGTACAAGAGGTGTAAGACCCCGATTCCCGGGAATCCTATAGCTGGTAATCATGTCCATAAATTCACCCAAAATTTGAAACCAAACAAATTGTTTTATTTAAAACCAGTTCAGAGTAATTTAGCAGCGAAAATTCATAAACATCAAAAATTCCCAAAACCGGGAAGAAGTACCTAACAGTAAACAGTGGAAAAAAGAAAAAGTTAAGTATTTAAAATCCCAAAACCGAATATAAAGTGAAGTGTTTGTTTTATTTTAATGTCCTCGTCTAGAAATGTCTTCAACTCTCCGAGTAGCATCTAGCACGTCCAAGCGGTAACATCCACCCCTTAACTTGAAAGTCAAACTAACATACACACAAAGTTAGCTAGAGCTGAGTTAGTTCAAGTTTTCATAAACAACATTCATAATTCATTTCAAAAGTTCTAGATATAAAACATCATAGGAAATAATAAGCAATTAATTACACAAATATCAAATAAGTTATCATCGGTCGAACACGAATACACGGGCCTCTCCACCATGAGCCAAGACTCGAGTAATATATTTGACCCGGACACGGTAAGACATAAGCATGTGACACGGGCCTCTCCACCACGAGTCAAACTCGAGTAATATATTTGACCCGGTCACGACTTACAAACCTAAACACGTGATACGGGCCTCTCCACCACGAGTATAACCCGAGTAATATATTTGACCCGATCACGGTTTAGCAAACAATGGGACTCTCCTCCACGAATCACGAGACATAAGGTTAAGGATCCGAGTAATATATTTGACCCGCCTAAATGATGATTACGCCACACGGGCCTCTCCACCACGGGATTTATAAACCCGAGTAATATATTTGACCCGGCCATAATCACCATGCACACACACATCAATAAGCCTATTCACATAAATCTTAGTCACAAGGAACTAAATAATATCAACAATCATAGGCTATAAGGTAATGTATATACGTCAGTCCAAAATAAGAACCAAAGTAAGTAGGTCTACTCGTATTCAATTAACACCAAGCCTACTAACATCCACGAGTCTAGACCATAAACAATATATATAACCCTAAGGAATTCATGACCAAACGAGTATGAAATATCCTAAGGCATAGAATATAATCCACACCTGGTTTCATAAATGCACAAATAATAACAGGGCTATACAATGTCTTTCAAATTGTTTTAACGAGTAAATTCGGGTAAAATTGTAATTGAGTGTGTATGCCAGCCCAAAACGTAAAAAGAGTTAAAAGGGGCATCATGAACATGACACGAGTCAGGCAAATACCAACGAGTTAGAGAACCTCTAAGCCAATCCCCAAATCAAAGCCTGTCGAATTGCACACAAAGATTACTAACTAAACCGCACCGACCCGTTTATCCTACGAGTCGTTCTAACTGATTTGATTGACCTCAAGCCTCGACCTTACCAAATTCAGTTACATCAGCCCCCGAGGCCATGTATTTACCAAAACCACCGTTAGTTAATTCCGAGGACAAGGATTTCCAAACTACACCCGAAAGTTGTTAATTGTATTTAATATGCGCGTTTATGAGTTGTTTACGTACTTAGCAACCAACTTAGCCCCGTGTGGACCAAATTTAATAATATCACAGCCAACAAGTCCACACGACACCTCACGAGTTGAATGGGTCGGTAATTTGCATGTACAACGCACAAACTACCAACTGAACGCGAATTTGCGTTGTACCGACCCGTTTGAGCACCCGAGACCAATTCAGCCCCATTAACTTAAAAAAAAAGTTTTTCAAAACCCGTAAATCATACCAAGGCTACACAATCTGAATTGGTTGTTAATTCCCTCAAACAACGCGCTAAACGCAACGGTTAACAAACTAGACAACCGAAATCCTAGTTTTTCAATCTATCGTCAATTGATCAATCAAACGAGCTTCATAGCTCACGATGCTAAAGTATAACACATAAGACATACCTAGGAAGATGACGGAGCAGAACCTCACTTTAAATAGCCCTGACAAGAACACACATGGATAGCCACCGGTTAAGCCTAAAACGAACGTATCGATCAATAACGAGTATGACATGCAGATTTTAGCATGAAAAGATGTATTTTATTACATAGGAAAACCATAGAAATAAATTATGAAATTTTTACCAGAGTTTAATAAATGTCTTAGGTTTATAAAGATATTTTTATTATATTTTTCTAGTGCACATTAAAATCATAAAAATTCCTCCAACACCGAAAGATACGTGCAGCTATTTCAGTGCGTAGCAAAATGGTTTTATTTGTTTAAAAATTATTACTGAACCAAATTAAACGATTCCAATTGGTTTGTAATCCTATCTCAAAATATGAAGTTAAAGAAGCGGACCAACCAATTTGGACCTTTTCAAAAAAGAGTTATGATGTCGGGAAGACAGACCAGAATCCGTCACCCCACATCAGCTTTGACACTCAATCTTATAAAATCATTAAAACCATTCAAATCTCGTTCACAAATTACATATTATACCTTTCCAGAATCTAGACTCAAATTAGAACATCATGGAAACAAGAATCAATCAAAAATAATAAATTTTCATTGAGTTACAGGCCAAACAATAAACAAGTACGAATCTATCAGAAACTATTATAATCAAAACTCAACCCTAACATGTTCAACAAAGGGTTTAATGGTGAAAAAGAGTTATATTATGATAGAACCGACCTTGAATTAGAATCGGGAGGGATGGAACTCGGCTGGAGCTGCACGAAAAACGAGGTGGGGGCTGCACTTGGAGTTCCGATCGGCAGGAGTGAGGGAAGGGGATAACTAGGGTTTATGTTATGATATTTTTACATCAAGGTCCCTCAACTTTCAAGATGAATTATCTTGGACCAAAAGTTAAATGAATGGGTTTACAGGAACGACTAGAAGGTCCCCGAAGATGACAAATCGAGTCTTGGTTAAAATGAAAACTTTACAAGGCATAAATCCTTTTAGCGAAAATTTACGGGCGTTACAGGAGGAAATGCTGATCTCTTTGTTGGGCTGAAGTTGAAGAAAAAAAATTGACATGACCTGAAATTGTTCAGGAGACCATCGACAGGGTCTTCCAGATCAAAGACAGGTTAAGGCTACTACAAACTGACAAAATAATTATGCTGATAATCGTAGGAGAACATTAGAGTTCTAAGTAGGATACAGAGTTCTGTTGAAGGTCTTGCCATGGAAAGGTGTAATCAGATTTGAAAAAAGACGAAAATTGAGTCCTCCCTATGTTGGGCCATTCTGAATTACCGATCGAGTTAGTTTAGTAGCATATCGACTTCAGTTACCTTTAGAGCTTAGTAAAATTCATGATGTGTTCCACGTATCTAATTTGAAGAAATGTCTATCCGACGAATCAGAAATTGTTCTTGTTGAAGATATTTGGGTAGATGATAAGCTTCGATTCATTGAAGAACCCTTAGAAGTTATGAATTGGAAAATACAAAAGCTTAGACGAAACCGTGATTATGTAACAAAATTATTATATAAGTGAAAATATTTTGTCTAATGTCCAAATTTGCAAAGTTATGAGAAATATATTATTAGATGTTCGAAAAAGTTTAAATTTGTCGCTTAGCGAACACTACATGAAATGGCCGTTGGCGACAATTTAAAAACTGTAAGGAGTCCAAAAGTGTCAGGAACAATTGAAGGAAAAAAAATTACTTTTTATGAAAATATTAGTATTAAGTTATAAACTTAATTTTAGAAGGTCGGAATCGCGAAAATTTGAAAATAAATAATCCAGAGCCAGTAGCAGACATTGTAAGAACCCGGCACAAACTATTTTCAGAAAAATAGTTTCTTTAGCTTATGTTGTTAGAAATTTGATTTCGTTTACAGTCTGAAAAAAATTACCAAAAATGGGATCCGATTGATTAGCTAAAACCTGCAATACGTTAAACAGGATCTTAAGACTTAGTTTAAAACCCAACAAAAACACCCAACCCTTCCCCTTCGTTTCCCTTTTCTCGGCCAAACACCCCACCTCCCTTTTTAACCAATGATTCTTGTTGTAATCATTAAATATTACATGCAAGCTTCCGTAGATTACACACACTCCACTCTACATCACACTCACCAAACCTACATCACACCTTACAAATCTACACCTCCTTCCTCCCTACTATAAACTCCCGGCTCCATCATCAGCATCCATATAATTTTCTTGTAGATTTTACACTCAAGAATAATCAATTATGGAGTTCTAAGGCTTGTTTAGAGATTAGGAGTCTGTAAGAGATCTTAGAGATTCAAGAATCAAGCACCCATTTGGAGATTTCTCATCATTTCTCTTCTTACTTTCCAACCAAAAATTCAAGGTAAATGTAGTTAGTTATTGATTATCCAAGCTTGAATAGATGAGATTTCACACAAATAGGTTGAGATTGTTCTTAAGAATGGAAAATTTGTGAATGCATATGTGTGTATGAGTGAACCGTGAGTGTGTATTGCGTGTGAGAAAACCTAAAACCCAAATGCATGTGTGTATACATGGATCTAGTTACGTTAATGTTGTTAGATTTGGAAGAATAATCTTGATTAGTGATGCTAGACTGTCGCTATCTAGTCAAAAACAATATAAATCAATGTCCTAATCACCTTAAATTAGTCAGGGTAAGTAGGGTGTCGAACCACGAGGAGTATGTGGTCAGTGTAAAGTGTAAACGATTCCTAACATTATGAAGTAATTCAATTAAAGTGCTGATCACACTAGCAAATAGTTTGGTTTTATAATAATTGAACAAGTAATCAAAGATTTAATCAAATAACAAGGACAAATCACACCTGGGAATCCAAGTAAGCAAACTATCAGAAAACTCATGCACATAACAGATAAACTATCATGTGTCAACTACAGACTAACTAACCGGTTAAACCTTAGGCATCCACGCTCGCTAACACACAGCACTGGTTATCAAACGGTCCCTGCCAGTGTGACTCAACTAAGGGCAAACGTGCTTTCTCACAATTAACAAGTCAAACAATCCTATAAGCAATTATCATAGCAACTGACACACTAATCGTTCTGATCGAAATAAACCTAAACTGACGTTGTGCACAATGATACTAGACATCAATACTCATAGATTAACATCAACATAATTACAATCAATCGTTCTAGTAAATGAGAAAATAACTAAAAGATTACAAACTATACATCCTGGGTATGACTCGAAGGATCTAGCCACGTCTCGACATCTCTTGGGCTTCGGTTATAATGTGGTAGAACATGTATGATGCCTTGAGATGATTGTAAGTGATGGCGGCCCTCCTTGCTGCTCTGAAAATCACCTGGAAAGTGAACAATGGCTTCTAGGGTCGTCAAAACGTATTATATGAAAAAACCCTAACTTTCACGATTCTGGGGACCATCTCGTAGCGTGATGGTCTCCTCCCCTGGTCCATCGCGCTACGCGATGGACCAAAAGTCAACGCAGTCCAAAATGAAGGGCATCGCGTAGCGCGATGAGTTGCCTCCCACACCCATCGCGCTACGAGATGGGTGGCTTCACTCAGAAACTCCCAATAAATGCCTCGGTTTGCGTGCTGGACATCCCGGGTCTTTATTCCATGCTCGTATAGGTCCAAATTAAGCGCGTTAAGTACCTGTGACATGAAACACAATAAACGCGTATGAAGTACCAAAGTTCCTAAACTAAACAATTAAAACGACTATGTTAACACGTTAATATATGTACAAAAAAACCGAACATCACATCCCCACACTTATCTTTTGCTTGCCCTCAAGCAAAATTCTAAAATAAACATTAACCGCCATCATACGTCAACCAATTATGACCATTAATACTAGTAAGGTTTAAGGTCATACCCTGTTTCCCTGACTGACACTTTCTAGATTGACAACCCATAAATCAAGTTAATGCTACAATAAAACCCTAGAATTGCCCAGACAAGTGTACTTTGTTTTCGGTTAGGGCATACATGTTCACACCCCTCACACTATCAACACTCCTCTTGGCTCAATATCTGGACTAGCAAAAGATGTGCCAGTATATGTCTCTGCCCTCAAAATACCTAATATGAGTTACAACTTAATATGCTTGCAAGTCAGTCTTATCTCCACCCATTAACCATCGGTTGCATAAAGACTCAGACTAAGGTTTTGCTGAGGCTTAGGTTTGGGTGCGGATTAGGCATATTTAGTGACTCAGGTGGATGAAACCCAGTTAAACAAACAAATATACAGACTCACGAATACAAACGAACTAATTACACAATCAACTGCTATTTACATACTCAACTTCTAAACAGATAACTTCTTTTTGTCTTTTTGCTAATTTTTCATTATTTTTTCACAATAAAAATTGATATAACTGATAATTACAACTCAGAACTTAACAACTTTACAACACGTCTGACTAAGTACAACTCGATATATACATGACTCGATAACGAACTGGATTTCATCACACAGGTAAAAATAAAATAAAGGCCAAGGTTGAAATGGTGTGTAATGTTCAGTTTAACAAACGAAAAAGGAATATGGTCCAAACGGGCTCCTAAGGGATGATGACGGGTAAGGAATTTATTTGGTGAGGAAATATGTACGGAACGGGTTTTCTAAAGTCCTAATCTCCATACAGGTGGTGGTATTAAGATCTCGAAAAGCATGTGACAAGCAAGTTCTAATTCTGTAAAACATACCAGTTTCCCTCAACAGTTGACAAGACATGTTTTATATTTACTATATAATATGTGTATTAAGTATAGGGGCTAATCTCACAATATGTCTGGAATTAAGGGCTGTCGGTATGAAACATGTATACCCGTCCCCTTGACTCGTTATCCCCGCCTAAACGTTTACATTTGTCTGGAAAACTATCGAGAAGCTGAAAAACGAACCATGACCAAAAACCTCTAACTTAGCATTAATAGCAATAATTGACAGTTAATAACTTAAGTTTCTGAATACTCTTGAAGGTACTATCGGGCTAAAAATTTTCAATTTTCCCCCCATTCCCACACTTGAGGTTGACATTGTCTTCAATGTTAAAATAGTAAAACAATTAATAATCATTTGAGGGACTGGGTTGAACTGACAGTTTACTACTCGAAAACTCGGGGAACAAATGTGATGGGTTTAAGCAAATTATACAATTACAGTTTTAGCAACTAAAATAAAAACAACAAAATAGTTTATGAAGTCGAAATCACCTGATAATCACGACAATGCAATGCTAAACTCGGCCCAAAACTCTCAACACACTCGTGACACACGTCTCCATCTCCGACCAATACCGATTAACCAAATCTGCTCAAATCTCGAGACATGTATAAGCAACTACTCACAAGTATAAGACTTAGGTCTTTTGAGTGTTAATATTATTATATTTTAAAAATCATTACCGAGCCGAGTTAGTCAGTTTCATAAAAAAATTTGTTAACCAATTAAAAATAATAAAAGACCTAACTCATTTTCGTAGGAATCACGGTTGCATTTAGCGTATGCAACAAGCCCTTTAAACCCCCCGATAGCCCGGGTGGACGAGTGAGGTCTCGTGAGGGATTATAGTGAACACACCCACAAAGTTCTAAAAGCAACACAAACATATATACAAATATATACAAATATACAAATCAAACACAGCTGACAAACATCACAAGATATATACAACTGTTACCCAACCGGTTACCCATACATGTTTTCCCAATATAATATAACATAATACAGGCCAGCTGATAAAAAAAAATAAAAGGAAAAACAATCCAAAATAGTAACGGGCGTCTGCTGCCATCTAGTCTCCTTCCGCGGGATCAGGCTGATCAGCCGCCTGACCCGACCCAGATGCCTCCGCTTGATCTCCAGCCTGCTGATGTATCTGTAAAGATGCTGGGATCGGTACCTGCAGACGAGTGAATAAATGTAAGGCCCCGAACCCCGGGAACCCCACAATTGGTATTCAAGTAAAAAACTTAAGAAAATAATTAAACTTGAAAACGGTTTCATCCTTTAAAACAAACATCTCATAGTGTAAATTCAGCGGAAAACATAAATAGTGAAGTAAATTCCCTAAAACCCGGGAATTTTGCCCAAAACAAATTTTAAATATTGTTGGTGCATGTTTTGTGACCGTCGCTATGCAATTATGTTCAGCGTTGTGGAAGTACGAAGTTAGAGCAACTTCGCCATAGGCGAAGTTAGAACAACTTCTGCCATAGACGAAGTTAGAATAACTTCGCCATAGGCGAAGTTATAACAACTTCGCCTACAGGCCCAAGCCCGCGAAGTTTATATATATATATGTGTGTCGTGTTTAGGGTTAGTAATCCAGAAAGTTAGAGAGTTTTGTGTCCAGTTCAAGTAGCTAGAGAGAAACCGAGAGAGAGAGCCGTGTGGGACGGCCCGAGGTAGAGCTCACCTCGGGTCGACCGTCTTTGTTTTCATGTTTGGTATGTAAGTGTTTTGATTATTATATAAAAGATCTGCAGATGTGTTTATCCCATTCGTGTGTTTGTTCGTGTGTTTGTATGTGTGTAATCGTGTTCTTCGTCTTCTACACCAATAAACGAGTCTAGGAGGATTCCGCACTCCTAGACATCGTGCGGATCTCGTATCGATCGGCGACGCCCCGCGCGGGGGGACTTACAAGTGGTATCAGAGCCTTAGGCTCTTATGCTATGGTTCGAGATCTGCGTTTTGGTGTTTCTAGCAATTTCTGATGCGTTTCTGGCCGAACAGCTGCTACAGGCGAAGTTATGGGGTTCAGGCGAAGTTGCCGCTACTGTTTGTAGGGTTTCGTCGAAGATATAAGGTTAAACGAAGTTATCCACAACTTCGCTTACCTCACAAGTTCGTTTATCAGTCAGGCGATGTTATGGACAGGCGAAGTTATTGACAGGCGAAGTTATAGCCCGACGAAGTTATGGACAGGCGAAGTTGACTTTAGGCGAAGTTAACGAGAGAAAAAAAAAATGAGTGTTTTAGAGTTTTCGTCTGTATGGCCAGGTGTACACGATTATTATGAGACCGAAGACTTTGTTCCGTCAACGAGTGAAACTTGTTATCTCAGGGTCTTACGTGTGAACAAATACGTGTCAACTCTGGATCTGGAGTTGAGATCGTGAATAGGATATTGATTGAAACTGGATATTGACACATAATTGGGTGTTTGTGGGCAATGAAATTGTTGTTGTTCGAGGTTGACCAACTGAAGAAACTCAAATTGAACTGAAGGTTTTTGTCATTACTGGATTGCGGTCAGAGCATATTATTTATGTTATTTTCAAGGCGTTCGAGAATTGGATCCTGAAACGTGATGCTTATTTATTAATGTGAAAATTCTGGAACAAGTTGGATTTAATCGGGAATTAAAGTGTTTATGTTCTTGATCGTTATCCCTGGTGATTGAAGATGCTTCGGATTAATTAATGGTCTGTGTGTTAGATTCTGTCAAGGTGGTTTTGTGATGAAATTGATCACTTGATGTTGAGTAGTTGAAGATTAAACCTTATCGTATGCCGACGTGTTGGTGAAGTTAGAATAACTTCACGTGTTGTGAATTCAGAAGGACTCACGTGATTGGTTGAGATGATCAATTAGGCACGGGGATGCATGCATTTCAAAGACCTCAATCTATTTAGTCGGAGAAGCTTACACTGAAGGGGAGATCTGATATGGAAGACGCTGGGTGATTGGTAGATTTGTGAAGCTACAAGACAGTTTCAGACACGGCTGGTTGAAGAGCAAACAGAAGATCATCAGTTAAGAGGGAGTCTGTTGGTGCATGTTTTGTAACAGATGATCTTTTGTGTTTGTTAGAATTGAGAGCAACGGTCAAAGGGGAGTCTGTTGGTGCATGTTTTGTGACCGTCGCTATGCAATTCTGTTCAGCGTTGTGGAAGTACGAAGTTAGAGAAACTTCGCCATAGGCGAAGTTGTAACAACTTCGCCATAGGCGAAGTTGTAACAATGCCATAGGCAAAGTTAGAATAACTTCGCCATAGGCGAAGTTATAACAACTTCGCCTACAGGCCCAAGCCCGCGAAGTTTATATATATGTGTGTCGTGTTTAGGGTTAGTAATCCAGAAAGTTAGAGAGTTTTGTGTCCAGTTCAAGTAGCTAGAGATAAACCGAGATAGAGAGCCGTGTGGGACGGCCCGAGGTAGAGCTCACCTCGGGTCGACCGTCTTTGTTTTCATGTTTGGTATGTAAGTGTTTTGATTATTATATAAAAGATCTGCAGATGTGTTTATCCCATTCGTGTGTTTGTTCGTGTGTTTGTGTGTGTGTAATCGTGTTCTTCGTCTTCTACACCAACAAACGAGTCTAGGAGGATTCCGCACTCCTAGACATCGTGCGGATTTCATATCGATCGGCGACGCCCCGCGCGGGGGGACTTACAAATATAATTCATAAAACCATTTAAAATTAAATTGTTCAAATTACATTCTTCCATCCACGTATGCCCTTCACCGTCCAAGTAGCTTCGTGCACGTTCAAGCGATAAGGCATCCTCTTCCTAACCTGAAACTCACACTAACATGCACACAAAGTCAGCTTGAGCTGAGTGAGTTCAAGTTTTAAGTAAATAATATCAGTAGTAACAATTATGATAGTCATACCAAAAGTTTAAAAATAAAAGAGTGCATCCATTAAATCATCATTACCGAAAACTAAACATTCTCATACATACATATACAAAATGTATATATAAACATCCTTTCAAGTACATCCCTATATATATAACAATATATATATATATATATATATATATAACATCCACGTATAACATCAGGGTCGAACAAACGCACAACTCAAACATGTAACATCAACGCATGCAAACACAAAGTAGGCATACGCAACATCAGTAGTTGAAACGACTACAACATCGCCAAATATAGGCCAAGCAATAATGTGTGTGTGTATATATATATATAACATCCCAAGGACTACCATATACTAGCAAGCCTATATAAAATTGTTTAAAACATTTCATCATGTAAGAAAACACTTAGGTGTGCATGCTAGCCCAAAATTTAAAAAGAGTTAAAAAGGGGCATCATGAACTCACCTGAAATCAATCGAACACTTGCAACGAGCTAGGAAATCCCTAAGTGCAAAATCACAAGCAAGGGCCTGTAAATCAATCGAACACCAACAATTTGGCCCAAGGCCTAACACATGGCCCAAGGCCCAACAACTTAGCCCAAGGTCAAACACTTGGCCCAAGGCCCAACAACTCGGCCCAAGGCCCAACACTTGGCCCATGGCTAATCAAATCGAGTCGAATACGCGCGTAATAAACCTTAAAACCATTTGTTAAACGAATCAGCCCCAAATGGACCAAATTCCCATTTTAATCTTTTCATTCATTATGATTATGTCACCCGAGTTGATAGGGTTGACGGTTCCTTTTTACAACTCTCACTTTAACATTTAAACGAAACTTCGCGCACCGCCGACTCGATTGACGAAGCACTAACCAAAACAGCCCCGAGCATCAAAAAAATTAATTTTTCCATAGCCCTTAAACCCCCCTAGGGCTGTACAAACTGATTCGGTTGGTCATCCGATCAATTAACGCATCAAACTCAACAATTGTCAATCCTACACCTGGTAAACCCTAGTTTTCGAACTAAAATCGACCTAAACACCTCCATTGTCCATGAAATTATAATATGATGTACATGTCATACCTAGTGAGATTTTGATGCGAAAACCTCACTTAAAAAAGCCCCGGAAAAGCTCAATTGGGTAGCCACCCGGTTAGCCTACAACAAGACGTTTTTCGATCAATATGCGCAATAAATGATCAATTAACGTGTAAAAGTCTTGGGGAATCGTAGTACATACCTTGAATTGAAGTTCTAAGGCTTAGAATTGGCTGCAAAAAAAGAAAATCGTGGGTCTTGGGTCTGCTCTTTCTACCAATCGCAACAATGGGGGGGGGCTAGGGTTAGTTTATGTTATAACATAATATATTACACTCTAGTCCCTCCAGATTGAAGTGTAAGGCAAAATGGAAGGAAAAGTTAGGTTCTTTAACGTACCGGGATGACGTAAAGGCTTCCGAGAAATGTCGGTTAAGTCCGGAGAGTTACACATACTTTACACGCGCTAAATCATTAAACCGAAAGCTTGACGGGTGTTACAAGTCTACCCCCCTTACAATGGTATTCGTCCCCGAATCCCGAGGCGACAGGAACAATTGCGGATACAGTCTCACCATCTCATCTTCGGATTCCCAAGTAGCCTCGTAACCCCTACGGTGCCTCCACTGCACCTTCACCTGTCTAACCACCTTATTCCTCAAACGCCTCTCCTGACGGTCAAGAATAGCAATCGGATGCTCAACGTAGTTTAGCTTACTGTCGAGCTCAATTTCATCAAGAGGCACATGGGCCTCATCATCCGCTAAGAATTTCCTCAGGTGGGACACATGGAAGGTAGGATGAATCCTCGCGATCTCATCAGGTAGTTCCAGCCTATAAGCTACATCACCAACACGGGACACTATACGAAACAGACCAATGAACCTCGGACTAAGCTTCCCCCTCTTACGAAAACGAATAATGCCCTTCCAGGGAGAAACTTTTAACATAACCCGATCCCTAGCCTCGAACACAATGGGCCTTCGCCTTTTGTCTGCGTAGGACTTTTGACGATTTTGAGCGGCCTTCATAAACGCCTTGATTTTATCGATCTTCTCAGTCGTGGCTTCAACTACCTCCAAACTACCCAACTTTTTCTGTCCAATGGAACCCCAGCAGACTGGAGTCCTACACCTCCTACCATACAGCATCTCAAATGGTGGCATCCCAATCGTGGCGTGATAACTGTTATTATACGAGAACTCTACCAACGGTAAGTGACGGTCCCAACTACCACCAAAGTCAATAACACAAGCCCGCAACATATCCTCGAGAGTCTGAATGGTCCTCTTGGACTGACCATCCGTCTGCGGGTGATAAGCAGTACTGATAAGGAGTTTGGTGCCCATCTTCTCGTGAAACCTTTTCCAAAACCTGGAGGTGAAACGCGTATCCCTATCCGAAACAATAGATACCGGAACCCCATGCCTAGAGACGATCTCACGAATAAACACATCGACCAGCTGCTCAGAATTAAAAGTCTCTCGAATCGGCAAGAAGTGAGCGCTCTTGGTCAATCTATCCACAATTACCCAAATAGTGTCATAATTACCCCTAGGAGTACGAGGCAGTTTAGTCACGAAATCCATGGTAAGATGCTCCCATTTCCACTCAGGTATTTCCAACGGCTGAAGTTTCCCAAATGGCTTCTAATGCTCGGAATTAACTTGCAGGCATGTCAAACACTTACTTATATACTGAGCCACCTCAAACTTCATCGCAGGCCACCAATAATTCTTTTTCAAGTCTTGGTACATCTTGGTCGAGCCCGGATGAATGGAATAGCACGGTTTGTGCGCCTCATCTAAAATTTTACCTCTGAAATCTCCATACCTCGGTACCCATAAACGCCCATCCTTATACTTAACCCCATCACCTACGTCTTCCAACAACTTTTCCTGAACCCAAATACGCTCTGACATAATCCATTCCACCTGTAACGCTTCATTCTGGACGTTGAGAATAAGCTGGTAGGATTTCACACGAATAGGTTTTGGTCTCTCCTTCCGGCTTAACGCTTCGGCCACCATGTTAGCCTTACCTGGATGGTACATGATCTTCACATCGTAGTCCTTAATCAACTTCAACCATCGACGCTGTCGCATATTCAGTTCCTTTTGCTCGAAGAAATACTTTAAGCTCTTATGATCAGTATAAATAACGCAAGGAACACCGTACAAATAATGCCTCCACAACTTAAGCGCAAACACAACCGCCGCCAGCTCTAAATCGTGTGTAGGATAATTCGCCTCATGAGGCTTCAACTGCCGTGAGGCATAAGCGATGACTCGGCCTCGCTGCATCAAAACACAACCAAGCCCTTGATAAGAGGCATTAGAATAAACCACCAGATCGTCGGTGCCTTCAGGTAGAGCTAAAATCGGGGCATGCGTCAACCTGTTCTTCAACTCGAGAAAAGCCTCCTCCTGCTCAGTACCCCAAACGAACTTAACACTCTTCTTAGTCAACCTCGTCAGTGAAGAAGCAATTTTCGAAAAATCGGGGATAAAGCGGCGGTAATACCCCGCCAAACCCAGAAAGCTACGGATTTCAGATGGAGACTTAGGAGACTCCCATTCATTCACGGCATCCACCTTTGCAGGGTCAACCAGAATACCGCTCGGGTTAATAACATGACCCAAGAACTGAACCTCACGCAACCAGAAGGAACACTTAGAAAATTTCGCATATAGTTTGTTCTTCCGCAGAGCCTCCAAAACTTCCCTGAGATAACCGGCGTGATCGGATTCACTTTTAAAGTACACAAGAATGTCGTCGATGAGCACAATAACCGAACGATCGAGCATTGGCTTACACACCTGGTTCATAAGATCCATGAACGCAGCCGGTGCGTTGGTCAAACCGAAAGACATCACGAGAAATTCATAATGCCCATAACGAGTGCGGAAGGCAGTCTTAGGAATATCTTCCTCCCGAATCTTCAACTGATGATACCTGGACCTAAAGTCGATCTTCGAGAACCAACAAGCTCCTTGGAGCTGATCAAATAAATCGTTGATCCTTGAAAGAGGGTACTGATTTTTAACAGTGAGCTTCTTTAATTCACGATAGTCAATGCACATCCGCATGCTACCGTCCTTCTTTTTAACGAACAGGACCGGGGCACCCCAAGGTGAGATGCTCAGTCGAATAAAGCCCTTATCGAGCAAGTCTTCCAACTAAGCCATAAGCTCCTTCATTTCATTCGGCGCTAGGCGGTAGGGAGCTCGGGCAACGGGTTTGGCGCCCGGTACAAGGTCTATTTGGAACTCGACCTCGCGATTCGGCGGCACATCTGACAAATCATCTGGAAATACATCCGGGAAATCCCGAACAATAGGAACATCACCGACGGTAGCTACCTCGGTATTTACGTTTATGGCATACGCCAGATATGCCCCGCACCCCCGCTGCATCAACTTTCCCGCCTTAAGCATGGATATAATATGTGGTGTCGCAACATTCCGATCACCAAAGACCGTGATTTGAGTCCCATCCGGGGACCTTAGACGAACGAGTTTCTGACCACAAATGATTTGCGCATCAACATTCGCGAGCCAATCCATCCCGAGCACCACATCGAAACAGCCAAGCGACATCAAATACAACCGCACTGGAAATCTATACCCAGACAACTTGATGGAACAACCCTGAATAGCCCTAGAAACGGACACGGATTTTCCTACGATGACCTCAACCTCAAACACATCGACTACGCGCTCGGGTGATTTATTCAACGAGGAACAGAAAGCGGTAGACACAAAACTTCTACTGGCGCCCGAATCAAATAAGACTGATGCCTGTAATTCATCAAGTAGAAAGGTACCTAGGACATTATTATACTACTGCTTAGCTACACGATCAACACATACGATTTCAAAGGCATAAGAAATTATAATGGTGGGATGAAAGCTAAATAAGGAAAAATACCTGAAACGACATCCACATCCTCCTTCGCTTCCTTCTTGGAGATGTTGAAGGCCCTCGCCCTGGCCTTCGGCTTCTCATCCATCTTCCCCCTCGAGGAAGTCCCCTGCCCGGACCCCCCCCCCCCGACTTACTGTAAGGACAGTTTGATGCCAAGTGACCCGAACCCTTACAGAGGAAACAGGTCAATGTCGGACACTCGAAATGGGGGTGTCCTACCTTATCACAACGAAAATAGGTGCCAGACCGAATCCTACATTCCCCCTTGTGCGGCTTCCCGCACTTCTTGCAATTACAGAACGCCGCATCCCTTTTAAACTCAGAAGTCTCAGTCTTTACCCTTTTCTCAGACGAATTAAAATTGCTTCCCCCGGGCCGCTTACCGTATGAATTTGAGTTCCATGCCTTCCTATTCTCGTTCGGCGGTAACTTCTCCCTCTGATCATACAGCGTACCTGCTAGAGTGACCACCGAGTGAAAAGAGTTCATGTCGGTAGTCAACACACCCCTACGAATATCCACCGGAAGCCCCTTCACGTACTTCTTAATCCTCTTGGCTTCGGGAGTAACCAAATCGGGACATAAACGAGCCATCTTGTTAAACTTAGTGGTATACTACCGATGCAACATAGTACCAGCTTCCATGGTCAAGAATTCCTGTTCAATCTTATCCAATTCATGCGGAGGACAAAACTGATCGAGAACCAATTTCTTCAACTCATCCCACGTCATCCTCCTAATCGAATAATCACCCATAGCTTGCGCCAAGTTATCCCACCAACATAGTGCCTCGGAACGAAACGAGGCAGTAGCATAAGTCACCATGTCATCCCCCTTGCACTTACTAACCCTCAGAACGACCTCCATCTTTCTCACCCACTGATGTGCTGCCAATGCATCTTTAGTAGCATCGAAAGAAGGGGGGTCACACTTCTTAAAATCACCATACGAGCAACCCCGAGTAGATACACTAATATTCCGCCCCTCATCTTCATCCCCACTCGGCACATACACTTCCTTTTCCTCTTCTACCTGCACCTCCTTCCTCTTTACCAACCAGCGACTCCTCCATGGCCCTAACGGCCTCAGCAACAATTTCGGGTATAGCGCTATGGAGCACCTGGTATACCTCATCCGCGATAGCCACGCGCATAGCAGGATCTAAGGCGGGGTTATCCCCCTCCTCATGAATCAGGGTTTCCTGCTGGGGATTAGGAATCTCACTCTCGGCTTCGGCACGTGGCTTACGGCCACGACCGCGAACACAGGGACCACCTCTTTTAGCTGCTCGAGTATTAACCATGAATTATCTCTACAAAGACAGAATTTTAACACGATTAAGTACAGGTGGCATTTAGAAAATGTAAGGTAAGGATAAACTGCTAATGACGTTGATCAAGTGTAATTAGTCGTTTACTTTACCCGCCAGTCCTAAGCACCCCCTGCCCCTAACCTCGTTAGCCTTCTATCTAACACTTAGACAGTTAATCACATACTGGAAACTTTTAAATTTAAAGGAATGACTAATAATTTAAAGTTACCTCTTGGCGTGCAGCTACTCGCGGTGGGCATACTGGTCTCTTTTCTTACAGTTCGAGTCCAAGAATTTGGGGATGCTCAGATCCCTCGAACCATGGCTCTGATACCAATTTGTAAGGCCCCGAACCCCGGGAACCCCACAGTTGGTATTCATCTAAAACACTTAAGAAAATAATTAAACTTGAAAACGGTTTCTTCTATTAAAACAAACATCTCAGAGTGTAAATTCAGCGGAAAACATAAATAGTGAAGTAAGTTCCCTAAAACCCGGGAATTTTGCCCAAAACCAATTTTAAATATAATTCATAAAACCATTTAAAATAAAATTATTCAAATTACATTCTTCCATCCACATATGCCCTTCACCGTCCAAGTAGCTTCGTGCACGTCCAAGCGATAAGGCATCCTCTTCCTAACCTGAAACTCACACTAATATGCACACAAAGTGAGCTTGAGCTGAGTGAGTTCAAGTTTTAAGTAAATAATATCAGTAGTAACAATTATGATAGTCATACCAAAAGTTTAAAAATAAAAGAGTGCATCTATTAAATCATCATTACCGAAAACTAAACATTCTCATACATACAAAATGTATATATATACATCCTTTCAAGTACATCCCTATATATATAACAATATATATATATATATATATATATATATATATATATATATATATATATATATATATATATATATATATATAACATCCACGTATAACATCAGGGTCGAGCAAACGTACAACCTAAACACGTAACATCAACACATGCAAACACAAAGTAGGCATACGCAACATCAGTAGTCGAAACGACTACAACATCGCCAAATATAGGCCAAGCAATAATGTGTATATATATATGTATATATATATTTAATATCCCAAGGCCTACCATATACTAGCAAGCCTATATAAAATCGTTTAAAACATTTCATCATGTAATAAAACACTTATGTGTTCATGCTAGCCCAAAATTTAAAAAGAGTTAAAAAGGGGCATCATGAACTCCCCTGAAATCAATCGAACACCTGCAACGAGCTAGGAAATCCCTAAGCGCACAATCACAAGCAAGGGCCTGTAAATTACACACAACGCGTTACTAAACTAGGCCGTAAGAACACTCTTGCCTTATAGGCCGTTCAAGCCCAACACTTTGGCCCAAGGCCCAACACTTGGCCCAAGGCTAATCAAATCGAGTCGAATACGCGCGTAATAAACCTTAAAACCATTTGTTAAACGAATCAACCCCAAATGAACCAAATTCCCATTTTAATCTTTTCATTCATCATGATTATGTCACCCGAGTTGATAGGGTTGACGGTTCCTTTTTACAACTCTCACTTTAACATTTAAACGAAAATTCGCGCACCGCCGACTCGATTGACGAAGCACTAACCAAAACAGCCCCGGGCGTCAAAAAAATTAATTTTTCCATAGCCCTTAAACACCCCTAGGGCTGTACAAACTGATTCGGTCGATCATCCGATCAATTAACGCATCAAACTCAACAATTGTCAATCCTGCACCCGGTAAACCCTAGATTTCGAACTAAAATCTATTGACCGACCTAAACACCTCCATTGGCCATGAAATTATAATATGATGTACATGTCATACCTAGTGGGATTTTGATGCGAAAACCTCAATCAAAACAGCCCCAGAAAAGCTCAATTGGGCAGCCACCCGGTTAGCCTACAACAAGACGTTTTTCGATCAATCCGCGCAATATAAGGATCAATTAACGTGTAAAAGACTTAGGGAATCGTAGTACATACCTTGAATTGAAGTTCTAAGGCTTAGAATTGGCTGCAAAAATAGAAAATCGTGGGTCTTGGGTCTGCTCTTTCTGCCGATCGCAACAATGTGGGGGGGCTAGGGTTAGTTTATGTTATAACATAATATATTACACTCTTGTCCCTCCAGATTGAAGTGTAAGGCAAAATGGAAGGAAAAGTTAGGTTCTTTAACGTATCGGGATGACGTAAAGGCTTCCGGGAAACGTCGGTTAAGTCCCGAGAGTTATACATACTTTACACGCGCCAAATCATTAAACCGGAAGTTTGACGGGTGTTACAATAAAATAAGAAAATACTCGTCCTGGCGGGCCATGTGGGCCCGCATCTCCATCTGCTGCTGATGTATGCTCTCGAGTGTGACTGGCGGTTGTGACTGCTACGGGTGGCAGAGAGGATGCAGCTGCTGTGGTCTCATAATATGGGGGACATAGGCGGGCTGTCGGCATGTAGGAATGCCCATCTGGAGAGCGACAGCCGCGTCTGTCCCCGAAGATGGTGGTGCCTAAGGACCCCGTCGGACCGGGACGACTGTAGGTGGATCATGAAGCTCACAGTACCCAGCTTTCCAGGCATCCTCCAAATCATACGGTGTTGAAGCAGGCCCTAGGGTAAAATAGTCGATCAAAGACCCCCAGGTGCTCTGCAATAAGAGTGATGTACGGACCTATAGATAACTGGGCTGACAGGCCCTGCCACCAATGGCTCCGGGAGAACGACACGAGAAGCACGTCGCTATGTTGGCTGCCCGACCGGTAGTCATCGATGGCAAGCAAAAAAGATCTATGTTGCTGCACTTCTCGTGGCCCGAATGACGGCCAATGATAGAGCAGGCAACAATGCTGTGAAGGTAACGGTGGACGGGGTCCCAAATGGGCGACTCAACAACAGAGCTCGAGTGGGCCCCGTCCGCTATCGTGGCCCAAAACTGGGCCAACTGGGCCTCTGTCAGCCAGAACTCCCGATCGGGCTGCGAACGGAGAGTATAACCGCGGACGCTTGTAAGGAACGCCGGGGTCAGCACCTCCTCGGCAGTGTAAAAGCCGGTGGCCATGCGAACTGGGTACTGACATCTCGTATGTCCGTCGGCCAAGGGCGAATGACACCGCATTGGGCTCGAAGAAGTCGGTGGGCACACGTCTAAATGTGGAAAAGAACTCACGTGTGAACTCGACGTACTGTGTTGAGCCCACCGTGAGGACCTGAACCCACCGATCTCTCAGCATAGCCCGGACGTCCACCTCCTGGCCCAATGCACAGAGTAGGGTCCAGTCGATTATCCTATGTTGGAAGAGCGGCATCGCCGCGAAATGGCAATACAAGGTCTGCTCCTCAAACAAAGGAGCAAATCGGAGAATGATGTGCGGGATCTGGTGCCCATCCCCCATGATCAACTCCTGAACCGTATCAGAAGTGATTGGGATCTCATCCCTGTCGTACCTGATCACACGTGGTGGACACACCACGGGCTGCGGGGGCCCTGGAGCACCTCTCGGTCGTGCGACGGGACCACGTCGTCCTGCTCCTGCCGGCCGCTCCCTCGGCCGCTTGCGCCCGGCGGCGCCTGATGAAGAACTAGGAATATATGACATGCTGCACGACAGAGATAGAATATCAATATAAGACATGAAAAACGAGAAAAATTCGGGATATCCTATATACATCCAAACTAAACCCAGGTATCTCTACCCGAATGGAGATTGAGTACGGGTGGAAAACCTAAATACGATTAACACTCAAAGTCCCGAGACACGACACTATACATAACTCGACTCGAACAAGACTGACTCGAATGAATAGACACGACTGACAATTGTCTCGAAAAACGAGAAACACAACAAACTCGACTCGGGACTCACAAAATCGGGCGGATCGGGTGTCGAAATTCATTTATATTATTATAATATTATTAAATTAAAGTATTATGTTATATTAAAATATTATTAAACTTATAGATTAAATAATATTATGTATATATATTAAATTATTACGTTTTAAGAAAAGATATTTTTAATAATATTATTATTAGTAGTTAAAATTTGTTAAAAGTTTATTATACTAGATTATGCAATATTATTATAATATTAAATTATATTAAAATATTAGAAAGTATTATTAGTATTATTATTAGTATTAAATAATATTTTAAAATATTATTATTATATACTATTATATATTAGATATTAAAATTAAGTTTTAAAATTTTGTATATTAAAATAATATTATAATATTAAAGTATATTAAAATAATATTAACATTTTAAAATTTTTATTTTTTTCTTTTACCTCTATTTTTATTATTATTATTATTATTATTATTATTATTATTATTATTATTATTATTATTATTATTATTATTATTATTATTATTATTAACAACACAACACCCGACCCTACATCACTTTTAAACATAACCCGGCACAAAACCAATCCCGCTAAAAATTCTTAATACCAAAACCCGGCAACCAATCCGAATTACACAGCTAGTCTCTAATTCAATTTTCTTGGCCCGACACCCGACACTAATTAATCGATAAACTCGAATTAGACCACAATCAACAATTACACGAACCACAACAACTCGATAAAGAAACTGGATAAAACAATGTTACCTCGATAATCAGGATTACTAGAACCCTAACGCAGACGTATATTTCACCAAGCCATACAGGCCAAAGGCCTTTGCTGAAAAATCTAAATTCATATCCAGAATCACGGAAGCCCCGCTACCGTCAAACTCGAAGTTACCTTGGTCAGTAGGCAAATATGATGGAATGAAAGACCCAAGTGACTACTTGCAAAGCTTCATAGTGGCAGGTGGAGCCATAGGGTGGACCATACCACTACAGTGCCACATGTTATCATTAACCCTTCACGGGGTGGCCAAGGAATGGTCTGAAACATCCCTTAATAATTACCACGCTGATCGTTCATTATCGGAACAAGTACATCTTCATCTATCAAGGAAGCCTATTAGACATAATGTATCAACAAACTTTGATCAGCTAGATGCGGAAGACAAAGTAAGGCTAGATCCTGTCAACGCATACGTTTCGAGGTTCTCAAACGATATTGCCCACCCGTTAGGCCAGCTTAAATTTCTAGTAACAGTAAGTGCTGGAAAACATTCCTAAACAGAAGACGTGGAGTTCCTTGTGTTGTCGGTAACATCAAAGCATGATTTAATTTTGGGAAGAAAGGCAATAGGAGACTTCATTGCGAACTCGTCCATCGCGCATGGCATAATGGGTGATCTCACACCAATAGGTATTGTGCTATTCCGACCAAGCAAAGATTGTTTAGTCACGGAATATTTTAAACCATCCAAATCGCCGAAACTCACCAATGTTGTGGAACCAGAGAAGTGGGCTTTGAATGTAAAGTTTCCTGAGAAACCATGTGAGTGATCGACATGATCATACTTTAAGGATCTAATCTTATGATATGATTGATTGTTAACAGATTAGGATTAGTGTGTGTGTTGAGAGAGAATTTTTGGCAGCATAACGAGGCACAAGTTAATAACAATCATGACTGTTAATTAGAATATGATAAAGGGGTATTTATAGAGGACGAAGTCTCATTCGCTATACAGGTATAGCAATTGAGCCACATTTGCCACGCCATTTGCTAGGCATTCCCCTAGCGAATGGCCTTATACGTTGACTATTGATGTATCAACAAACTCCCCCTCGTATTGAGCTTTGTCATTCTTCGCATATTGAAGAGATTGGTCTTCAAGTCGGCACAGCTATGAATCCTGAATGCATGAAAAACAGGTATAACCCGTTGCAATTGCATAGCCAGCTCGTTATCATTATTGTGCTCCCATCTCATCTGATCTGACTGTTGAATAAAACAATGTTTTCAGATTCAGATAGTTTGACCAACCACATTGGACCAAAATCTGAATACACTCTAGCTTGTCTCCGAATCCCAATACAATCATGGCTTCGCTTGTCTTATCATCGTAGTAACACCGCTTGAAGTTCTTATAAAGACTTTATGGTAAACTCTTCAGCGGAACTTTCTTCGGCATGTGCGGCGGCTTCACGTTCGATACGAATTTTCTCCACCTAGTGTGAGGATCAATCTCATCGATATGAATTTTCTCCACCTAGGGGCTTGAAAAATTTGAAACCGTGATTAATGTCGTGGACTAAATGACGATAGAACCAATCAATCAACTGATTTTTCCCACGATTCATAAAAGGTCTAAAAGCCAATGTACAGATGTCCCAATGTGTTATCGAGAGAATATCGGTAAAATGTTGAAAATACTAAATCTCATTCTCCCATTTAACAATGAAGACTTTCAGCTTGGGCTCGTACATCGATGAGAGAATATCCTCCTTAACCGTCTTCACAGACACAAACTTCTTCATTTGGTATGCTGGAAAGCTGGCCTTCGGCTACAAATAATCTGAAGTTTTTTCTGCTTTCGGCCTCTTCCCTTTTTCTTTCTCTTTGTCTTTTTCTTTCTCCTTACTCAAATGCTAGGCCTTCTGATAATACTCTTTAGCGAAAAACGGAATTCCCTCATCAGTATTATTCTGAGTATACATATCGGGATATTCCTCGGCTGTAACATCCTCCATTTCTATATCATCATAACAAGTATCTCCAGATGGAATACTTAGATCAACATGCACATCATTAGCACCCTCAACTTCCACATCCTCCCTATTCTCCAATTCTTCCACATCGTCCTTATTTAGATTCAACAGTTTGATGATTTGTTCTTTTGTCAAGATGCGGTCACAAACTCGCCTTCTTCAATATCGTCTGAGTTCACCATTCTCATCACAACCCTGGTCATGTCAACAAATAAAATCATCTTCACTTTAAGTGTGTTGAAGGGTTGAACTTCAGTTGAATCATGGTAAACCACAATATGTTTCCCACTTAACTCCCCCTCCGCATGTACTGGACTAGATGTTGAAGCACCTGGCTGCTGATCAAAACCACCCGCTTCAGGATCATCGTCATGATCCTGATCCTTCAGTTTCTTTATCATATCATCCTTGCATTGTAACTGAAGGATCACCTAATCTTGCTCCATAATCCCCCCCATGAGCAGCCACCAGGGCTCTCAACAGATCATTTTCGCTCTTCAATAATTATAACCCTTTCACCATTTGTTTCTTATCAGTACGCATCGCTTCTTTTTAGTTTTCTGCAATGGTAAATTATGAAAACCAAGATGAACAAGAATCATATGACCTTGTGGTCTTTTAAAAGAATGAAACCATCTGTGTAGGCCTCCGCACTGTTCCAACAGACACGGTGGGGGTTGCAGTCAAAGCAACTTGTTGGAGGAGGCATCCGAGGTTGAATAGAATGCAACATAGGTCTCAGGATGGATGCAAATCTTGGATCTGTCGATGCAGTTATCACCAACGTAACCACCGGAGTACTTGGAGTAATAGTTATGACCAGGGCTGGTGGAGTAGGTAGAACAGTTGGAGCAGTACATGGAACAACTTGAACAGGTTCCTAAATAAGTACACCAGAACCCATCTGGTTCTCTTTTTCTTGGGTTCATCAACCACAACCGCCTTACCTTTTGGAACATTTGTTAAATTTCGGACCCCTAAACCCGACCCATTTAAAATTTTTTTGTTACCTCTATTGTTACTAAATCAAATTAAGAAATTTATTATCGATCATTTCACGATGCCCGAATTAGTTTTGGTTATTTAATAAAAATTTCATTTGTTTAACTATTTCTTTTATCTATTTATTGTTAAACTATCAAAAATATACAAGCTTAACCCCCTAACTAACTTCTAACCCTTTGTGCTTCCAATCCTATAGACAAGGGACCAAATTGCAATTATTATGCAAAAAAATAATCTTTCTTCTTCATCCCTACATACTCACGCCTACACCCCAATTCAACCCTATCTTGGCCCGTAATTCTCGTGTGTAATCAAGTTTTGATCTTTACAAATCGTTTCCTAACCAAATGTGATATCCACCGACGTTTTAATTGTAGAAATTATAATCAAAATGACAACTTTTAGCCTAAATTCGAACCGCGGCCTTTACGGCCTTAAAGCACTATATCAACATGATATCGTTACAATTAAACTTGCACACAAACTCCATACTACATCACGGACCAAATCCCTAATTCAATTTTACCATACAAAGCTGTTTGTACCAGCCGTTTGTACCAGTTTTAATATCAAGCTTGAGCCATGACCAATCCTTTATTGTTAACCTTCAATTCGTGACATCAAACGGTAATCTTTATATGTGTAACGCCCGTAAATTTCGTTAATCGGCTTGATCGTTTATGAATGTTTGTTTAAAAGCCGGGGTTTCCTCTTTCTAATTTAGAGCCTTGTAATACGTTTTAAAAGTCTGTTTATCCATCCTTTTTCCCAAAACATCGCCTCTTATAACTTAAAGTGTTATATTAGTATGTAGCACCCGACATTTTTGTTTAACGGCATGCACGTTGTAGAGTTTGTATAATTCTCGGGTTTGATCCGGCATACTACGGGGACCTCCTAGTCATTCCCGTAAGTTTAACTAATTAACCTTTCATCCAAGCTATCATATTTTTCATGTTTGAGGGACTAGAGTGTAATTGTTTATTATAACAAGAAAACCCTAGCCTACTTCTCATTCCTTCCCTTCCTGTTCCGATCGGCGCCCACATTGCAGCCTCCATCCTTGATTTTCGTGCTGGTTCCAGCCATTCTCCGGCCTCCCGAGACTAATTCAAGGTCGATTCTATCTTAGTATAACTCTTTTTCACCATTAAACCCTTTGTTGAACACGTTAGGGTTGAGTTTTGATGATAACAGTTTGCTGACAGATTCGTATTCGTTTGTTGTAGGGTCTGTAACGTGATGATAACCCATTTTTTTGATCTATTCTTATTTCCATGATGTTTTACTTTGAGTCTAGTTTTCAGAAAGGTATAATACGTAATTTTTGGACGAGATTTGAATACTTTTTATGATTTTATAAGATCGAGCGTCAAAGCTGATGCGGGATGACGGATTCTGGTCTGTCTTCCCGACATCATAAACTTTTTTCGACAAGTCTAAATTGGTTGATTCCACTACTGGAAGTTAATATTTTGAGTTTGGAACCAAACCCAATTGAAATCGTTTAATTTGTCTGGGTAATGATTTTTATAAAAATAAAACCATTTTGTTGCGCACTGAAATAGCTGCACATACCTTGCTGTGTTGGAGGAATTTTTATGATTTTTTTGAGTATTGGAAAAATATAATAAAAATATTTTTAGATACCCAAGACATTTATACAACTTTGGTAAAAATTTAATAATTTAATTCCATGGTTTTCCTATGTAATAAAATACATCTTTGCATGCTAAAATCTGCATGTTATATTCGTTATTGATCGATAAGTTCGATTTAGGCTTAACCGGTGCCTGCCCTTTCTCGCATCTTTCGGGGCTGTTATAATTGAAGTTCGTGCTTCGTCATCTTCGTAGGTATGTCTAGTGTAATATACTTTAGTATCATGAGTTTTGGCATTCGTTAGGTTGGTCAACTGTTGATGAAGTTAAAACTGGGTTTCGGTTGTCTAGTTTGTCAATTGTTGCGTCTAGCGCGTTGTTTGAGGGAATTAACAACCAATTCGGATGTTGTAGCCTCGGTATGATTTGTTGGCTGTGAGAAACTATTTTTTTATGTTATTGGGGCTGAATTGGTTGTCGGTTACTCAAACGGGTCGGTACGGCGCAAATTCGCGTTTATTGGTAATTTGTGCATCGTGCTTGCGAATTACCGACCCATCCAACTCGTGTAGCGTCGTGTGGACTTGTTGGCTGTGATTTTACTAAATTTGGTCCACACGGGGCTGAGTCGGTATCTAAGTGCATAAACAACCCGTTAACGCGCATATTCGAAAAAATCAACAACTTTCGGGGGTAAATTAGGAACCCTTTGTCCCCGGGATTAACTAAGGGTGGTTTTGGTAAATACATGGCCTCGAGGGCTGATGTAATTGAATTTGGTAATGTCAAGGCTTTAGGTCAATCAAATCATGTTAGAACGTCTCGTAGGATAAACGAGTCGGTACGTTTAGTTTGTAATCTTTGTGTGCAATCCGACAGGCTTGTAAACTGTGGATTGGCTTTGAAGTTCTCAAACTCTTTGGTTTTTGTGTGGCTCATTTCATGTGAGTTCATGATACCCCTTTGTACTCTTTTCAAGTTTTGGGCTAGCATGCACACCGTAATACAATTTTACACGATTTTACTCGTTACAACTATTTGGATGGTATTACATAGCCTTATTCATATTTGTGCATTTAAGAAACTATTTGTGAACTATATTTTATGCCTTAGGATATTGTAGACTCGTTTATGGTCTTATATTCCATAAGGTTATACATATTACTTGTGGTCTAGGCTCGAGGTTGCTATTAGGCCTAGTACTAATTCCTAGTATTAAACGATTTTGCCTGATGAAACGTTTAAACTATTTTATATAGGCTTGCTAGTATATAGTTGGCCTTAGAATGTTATAGTATGTATATATATATATATATATATATATATAAATTTTTGTATGGCCTATATTGGCGAATGTTGTAGTCGTCTCGACTACTAAATGTTGCGTATGCCTACTTTGTGTTCGCATGCGCTAAATGTTACGTGTTTGGGTTGTACGTTTTCTCCGCCCTGAATGTTATTATTGAATGGTGATCTTGGTCGGGCCAAACTATACGACTCAGGTTCTTAAATCCTGTGGCGGG
This sequence comes from Bidens hawaiensis, assembly GCF_021521415.1. Classification (NCBI taxonomy): domain Eukaryota; kingdom Viridiplantae; phylum Streptophyta; class Magnoliopsida; order Asterales; family Asteraceae; genus Bidens; species Bidens hawaiensis. Next base: position 38,562 of record NW_027499306.1, read on the forward strand.
CCCTGAAAAGCCCGTGAGGGGGGAGGCTCGTGTGGCATGATCATCATCGGAATGTTACGTGTTTGGGTTGTACGTGTGCTCGGCCCTGAATGTTATTATTGAATGTTATATATATATATATAGGAATGCACGTATAGAGATGTTCATACGTAAGGATGATTATTTATTCAATGTGATGACCTAACTGATGTATTTCCGTTTACAGTTTTAAAACCGTTGGAATGATTATTAAGACTTTTGTTATAAATATATGGATGTACATAGATGTCTAAGTACGAATACTTAGTGTCGATGATAGCCTAACTGTTAGTATCCCGTATTACATTTTAGACTCTTGGAATGTTCCATAATCCCGTTTTTATATTTAAACTTTTGGAATGTTTCATAATCCCGTTTTTATATTTAAACCCTTGGAATGTTTTATAGTCCCATTTTTATATTTAAACCCTTGAAATGATTTATTTAAATGTCTATTATTAAAACTTGAACTCACTCAGCTCAAGCTGACTTTGTGTGTATGTTAGTGTGAGTTTCAGGTTTAGAGGAGGATGCTTACCGCTTGGATGTGCTCGAGACTACTTGGATGGTTGAAGGCATACTAGTCGGAGATTAATACGCAAACTGTTTTCTTTTCATTTATTACTTTAAACATTTAAATTATGGTTTTGGGAAATTGGTTTTAGTTTTTTCCGCTGTTTATTACTCTGAAACGATTTTAATAAGGTGAAATTGTTTGATTTTAAATTTTTGAGAATTTTTGTATATGATTACCAACTATAGGATTCCCAGGATTCGGGGTCTTACAATATGCATGCATATTATCGTCTTTAACAGATAATCCAAACCCCTAAATCAATTTTGACGAACAATGACTGATTAATTCAATTGAAACAACTAGGGTTCATAATTGGATTTGAGGATTTATAAGTCTGCTTTATATATATATATATATATATATATATATATATATATATATATATATATATATATATATATATATATATATATATATATTTTATTAACTTGTTTGGTATGTTAGACAAGTAAGACACCTGCTCTGATGGCAGGTGCAGGTTTGTTAAATCATGTGAACCGGCCTGGGCCGCGAGTTCGAGTTTCCCAGGCTCGGTTTTTGGCTTTTATTTTTTAAAAATGTTTTTAAATCACATTTTAGTTATTTATTCACATATATGTCAGTAAATAAACATTGTTTTAATGAAACTGAATCCTAAACTCACATTTTTTTGTCATGAACCTTCATTTATATATATATATATATATATTGAACTAATAACCTATTAACGTTCGAAGTGAATTTGCATTTAACTTTCCCATTAATACATACATTAATACATATATTATTATAATATTCAACGATATTTTTATATATAATAGTTAGTTATTTATCAATAAATAATATAGCATAAATACAAATAATTATAGTAAATATGCATTTAGTTTTTTATCGTTAAAAATATTTCGTGTGAAAATTTAACATAAAAATAATAATAATAATAGTAATAATAATTATTATTAAATAATAAATAACAAACATAATAATGAATTTAAACCTGAAAAGGCTACAAATTATTTAAACCGATTAATAACCTTAACAATTGAACTAGTAATTCGTTAATCTCAATTTTGCTTAAAACCCCATCAAACCTTAATTACGTTATAAGTTTTGTTAATATTTCATTTATAAATTGATTTATATTATATTTAGCAACTAGGAATCTTTGTCGGCAAATCTCGAGGAGCTCGACCGTTTTTAATCTAATCGTTTATTGTCGTTTCATCTTCACTAATCTACTCGTTAAAGGTAAATAAATCACATCTCCCTTACCGTTTTATATTTTGGGGGCGTTATGCGTGCACAACTCAATTTATTTTATTTCACACTACAATTCCATTACTTGTATTTATATGATATTGCTCAATTAGTTATACGTGAAAATGTAACTATGTGTTTATTTTAAGTCTTGGTTGTTGGTATCTCATCCTCATTAGTATGATCATACGCCGTCGGAGTAGCTCGTTATCTATGTGATTTGAGTGAAATGACAAATTTTTTATTATTTTTATGCTAGTTGTAGTAGTTCATATTTATCGCAAGGAATTATCATTTTTAATATTATATGTATTCAAAAACCGTGATTACTTTCTCAACTTTATGTTGACAAACTATATATTTCCACGCATGGTGCAGGTAGCTATATTGGATGAAGCAAGAGACTAAAGAGTAGATTGGACGTTAGGTTGCATGATTAATAAAGACGGATTTTGTTCTTATTTATTTAAGTTGTAATGTTTATTTATTTCAAGACAATGTTTGTGTTTTTGCATACTTGAATTATATGAAATAAATAATTTAGATATTGACACGTGTACTTACTTTTGTGTCTTTTGAACTATGACACAAATATGTCGCGCCCGGTATATTCCGCCATAGGTTGGGGAGTGACAGATTGGTATCAGAGACGAAAGCTATACGATAGGTGGTTAGACATAACGACCTATTAGCATGCTTAGGATCCCTATATGTGTTGCAATACGTACACCCTACTTGTTTAAATTTTATATTTTTGTACATAGGTTAATTTATTTAAATTGTTACCATATACAATTCACAAAAGCACACACTTATTCCGAGGTTGTGCCTCACCCTCAAAAATTATTTTTCAAAACTTTATAATGACTTTTAATCGGGAATTCACTTAAGAAATCCCACCTTTTATTTCCCCTCTCCTTGAGGATGATTCGTGTGACGGGTACGTAGTAACTGTAAGGGGGATACACTTGTACACCGAGCCCTTGACAACAAGGCTAGCTAGCCTAAGGAAGTTTAATGCCCACAAATATCAATCAGCCGTGAGACCTGGTTGCCTTTTTGGAGGGTGAGGTGTGGGTGCGAAACTTATTAAGCCAAATCGAATCATACCAAACGTTCATGTATCTACTACCCTCAATGTATCAATCATGGTCATGTGGCGATCACACCCTTAATTTATAACCAAATTCGCGGTGATACGTGGTGAAACTCGGTTTTTTGCATTGTGTTTTTAGTTGAATGGATGGTGAAGTATACAAATACGGGGTGGTTCCTAAATTACTTCAACCATCTACCTCAACACCCCTCACAACTCAATTTCAATCGATTTTGTTGAAGCTAATACGTGAATATTTCAACAACTTTTATTTGGTTTTCGATATTTTCATTTTATTGGAAGGAACCATGGTAGTTCATGAGATCCTAACCAACAAATGAAACCCTGTATTTCGATTTTAAGTTTTATTATTATTTTATTATTTCACTCTGATATCTTGGTATCAGAGCCGAACGTCGGCTCCAGTTCTCTTGTACTAAAGGTTCAGATTAGTATGCTCTGTGAGTGCTGTCTTTAAACAGATCTCTCACAACAGAAAACCAACCGATAGTTAAGGTCTAAAAGAACGACTGGTACTGTTCCGTCCAAGATCCCTGTTAGAAGTCTAAAAGAACCTGCGGTGAGTGGTAAGTCGACAGGAGGTCACAGTGAAGTCTCGTTTTGCGGTGTGAAGACTAAACAGTGTTGAAGACAGTCCGATATCCAGTCATGTCCGGCCAAACAGTATCCCTTTCCAGTTCTAGCCAATGTCAATCATCAGCATCCAAAATAGATCAACTATATGAAATATCATATGTTTCCGATGATTAAAAAATTCCTAATACTAGTATGCCTTTAGTAAATCCTTATAATGTCTTTACTAAACCCTCAAATTCATTTTCCAAAAGAGTCAAAAAATTAATTGGTTCTACTTCCAACCCCCATGTAAAAGAATTTGTCCAAACCTCCAAGTTTGATTCACATCAACTCCCAGCCACCACCTCCGAACACCTTGTAACCCTTTCTCTACCGTCAGATCTACCCAGAATCTGTCAAGCCCAAAGTTTCACACACATCCACTTTGGTGCAATCCGATTAGCCCTTACTTTTCACGAAAGAAAAGGCTTACCGGCGTTCTCCTGTATAGCCCTTGTAGATACAAGATTTGTTGAATACCAACATGCTTGTATAGGCACTATACAAACCAACCTGAATGCAGGTACTGTGTTTGTCACCTTCTACCCAAACTTCAACATGCCCATAAACGAACCATCTCTCCTCACAACCCTAAAAGCCCAAATCCAAATTGGTGGAACCCCACACATAAATACTTTCCATGCAACCTTCCACTACCAGATGGCGTATAGAGTGCAAAACCACTCCCTAGACATCATGGTCCCAGGACAAGATAACGCTGGAGACGCTTTATTCATTGATGTAGATTCCAACGCCATGCCTACTTGCACTTATGTTCCAAAATAGCTATCCAGAGAGGAGTTGATAAAACTGTTACCAGAAAAATGGATAACAAATTACGAAAAAATACACCAAACCCCTGTTCAAACAACCACAACCCTAGAGTTTGTCAAGCATCAAGATGGAATGGTTAAGATCAAGTTCTCAAGATAATAACGAAGACATATATTCCCAACAATAAACATGATGCAAGCCATACCACCGCCGACACCAACTCAACAGACAGGACACACTTTTTACGATGGTTGCAACTGTCCATCTTGCGTAGAAGAAGCTTTTAGAGTCGAGTACGATGAAGACAAACCAAAAAAAGAAGAAGAGCTCACAACGCTCTCTAAAGAAAAGGTATGAAGATGGAGACCTCAACGTTGGTCTACTGGGTGAACCATCAGGCAAGTTTGACTACTATGTCCTTTATGGTAGCTCAACGCAGAAGCTAAATTTGAAACCAGAACCCTGCAAGCCATCACTTCCACCTAGCATGCCTCCCATCAGATTATAGGGTTTAAAGTTGCTTCTGCTGCAGTTGTAGGGTTTGAGGGACCACTTGGTGTCATGAAGGAAGAGTTTTGTATCTTCCATGAGTGCCTGGCTCTCTGTTCAGGCTTCCATGAGTGCCTGGCTCTCTGCTTGGTAATCTGATGATAAGGTGGACGGGGTGATTACAAAACATCATGACATCAAGTGGTCCCTCAAACCCTACAACTACAGCAGAAGCAACTTTAAACTGGCAAAGTGAAAATGTTGTTGTCCAGAATAAAGTTCTCACAACCATCCTAGCTCAACAAGACAACTTCAGCAGAACCCAAGAAGTCCTAGTCAATAGACTTCTAGGCTTAGAAAACATCATTTAGGAAGTTAAAACAAAGATTCTAAACCTCCATCAAGAGCTAATGGAAACGATTAGAAACACTCCTGCGATGCAGACATCAATGACTCTCTCACAAAAGGAGTCGGAAATGAAGTTTCTCATGGCTCAGCTAGCAAACCTTGAAAGACAACACAAGAAGCAAAAAGTCTCAACAATGGTTGATGATCCATAGAGATTACCAACCTCACCGTTTGCAAGACCTAGCTTTGACCCACAACCTTTAGCAAGGGATCCATTCTCATAATTCTCACCATCGTTAAGCCTATGGTCTAACCAAAGAAGTAGGCCATAATGAAGATCCCCACCCAGAACCACGGGTACCTCTTCCAGCAACCCTTCATTATCAAAAGCCAAAGAAACATTCAAAAATCATACACATAATGATAGCATGATGATGGCCTCATCATTTGCTCCAGCGGATATACCAATCCTAAGAAAAGACCCCATCACAACCTTGCTACACAAGCTAGCCACAGAAGACTCACCAAGAGCCCTGCCAAGTATTGCCTCCAACATGACTGTCACCTCAGACGATGAATCTGATAAGTCAGAATACGAGGAAATACGAAACCCGAGTGAAGCATTCAAGCAGTTGTTCATGAATGAACAAGAAACCATAGTTAGAAACGATATCGATTCAGATGTCGAAGATGCAGCTTCACATACAGAAACCCTGAACAAAACATCCCAAGATCGGACTACAACATAAAGTTCACCTTTGATGACATTCCCTCGTCACAGTGGCATGAAAGAATTGTAGAAATGCATACATGGTGTGCAACTGAACTACAATACTACGAAATTGATGTGGTATCAAAAGATTATTGGCCAGGTGTCAAGGAAGACTTAGGGACTGATACCTAAGTCTTGGTGAATACAGGTAAATACAGTTTCAACAGCTCCGATCGCCAGAAGAACTCATACACGTGATATATAACGAATTCATTGGGAATCCCCTTGATCATAAAGTTCACGTACGTGATGAATTCTTAAAAATGAAGTGCTGTTCGTTCCAACCAAAAGATCATGAAGAGCATTATAACCGTATGTCCGAACAGTTTTACTATGTGACAAGACCCGAGCCCTGGTGCGGAAACATGAATAATGGTCGTTATTAACGGTGGAGCTCGGATCTGAGCAAGGATCGAGTCGTATTTACTCTTGAAAGATGTTTGGACGGATGAGTAATATTGGGAGAGAGCCTAAATCGATTACAATGAACAATAAGCTGGATGAAAAAATATATGCAATCGAAACACAAAGATAAAGAAGTGGCAGTATGATTTCATTAGTCACAAGATTGTCATACATAGCACTCATACATACACACATACATAAAATAAAGATCAGCCACCTCCGGGAGAGCTCATCCCGGAGGCAGCGGATCTCTCATACGGATAAAACCCTAGATCTCATAAAATACACAATACACTCATACTAGACAAATTAACAAATACATCTATTTATACTAGTCTAGCATGACTTGGTCTTCAAACCATCCACTCTTAGTTGAGACCAAAAATACTAATTTATTTTTCACCCATAATAATAATAATAATTCGATGCGTCGGTCCAAAATATAAGTCCCAACACTGTCTTAATGGCGTAGACGACGCAAATCTTAAGCAGATCTTCCTACAGTCTTTCCCAGAATCCCTCTGTAACGAAGCATTTAGAACTCTGAAAAGCAGGAACGTGACATGCGCACAAGAATCACTAGGAGAGCTATATTAGCTTATTACAAACGCTCTAGCCAAGCTTTGTAACCAGAAAAGATTCCTAAGTGATTACGAAAAGACGAGCAGCCGTCTTGGCTCAGCCTGCAATAATAGTCATCTTAAAATCAAATGCAAAGATGAGTAATCCTGCAACTATTTGAAAAAATCCCACTTCCCGAAAAAACATAACAACCACTATTCTTCAAGAAGAAAATTTTCGAATAAGAAGTGGAAGTTCCTAAGGAAGAAATCCTTTAGAGGAAAAAGCTCGGACATGTGCTACATTTGCAATAAGAAAAGCCATTTTGCAAGAGACTGCAAAGATAAGAAGAAAATCCAGGCCTTACTGCAGACAATAAACCACGTAGAACGAGTCAATATCTAGGATTTGGATTCGTTGTACTCACTTGATGATGAACTAGGAGACAGAGCAATATGTTCGATCTACTATTCTGATTCAGATGACCTAACAGAAATAGACTATTCGGATACAGACAACCAAAGTAGTGACATTCGTCCAATATTTATGGCAACAGCTAGAGAGTCGCATTCAAGTCCTACGATTCCAGAACCTCTAGTCAAGTTCGATCTAATGCTTAATCAGTACACAAACTCCATTCCAATAATTGCATTATTGGATTCTGGCCCACAAAGATCAGTTCTAAATCCAAGTATTCTACCCTCAATTATTGGCGCCCCCACATAAACAATTTTTTATAATTGCCAATGGCTAGACATTCTCCATTGACAAAATCAACAAGCCAATATACATTCGACTATTTCCCAAGTGCGTTATCGAACATAAGTTTTTCGGATCTAGCCTCTATGGTAGAGACCTTCTCGTTGGATGGGACATTATTTTCCAGCTACCAGAAATGATGTTTTTCCATACTCTACCCATCACAAGGAAACCAGGAAGCACACCATGTCCCCACTTCCTTATCAGCATTATAAAAAAAAACAGTATCCTGGTCTACCATAGCAAAAGAAAATCCAATTAAGTGGATTGAAAAGCAAACACATGCTGGAAAAGAAAAAGAAAGACAAGAGTCAAACGACAAGATGCCAACTTTAAAGATGCCCATGCCAGCTGACAAAAGAATCCTCCAGTCTAAAGCTAGTGATGAAAATTGGGCAGCAGCCCTAGTTGCAGAAGATGACAAAGGCGTCAGAAAAACATGTGGATACAGGAGTGGCACGTTTGAAATATTAGAAAAGAGTTATCACTCCATGATAAAAAATCTTGACGGTCAAAAAAGGATTGGAAAAGTTCCATATTCATCTTAATGGTCACATCTTTTTTATTGAACTAGATATGTCATCTTTTTCAGATGAACAGTTGTTACGGTTCAAGAAAGAAGCCCTCCCAAATGAACAGTTGCTACAATGAGCTGCTGGTTCTCTCAGTATTCCTTTACAGTTGTCTACATCAGCAAAGAAGATCATATTCTCAAGAAAGAATTGCAACCATGGCCACGAGTCTATAAATACCGAAAGCCCGAAAAGGATCAGCACAAACAACAACACAACCAATCCTTACCCACCATCTCCATGATGTCCGAAGCCTGCTCATCCACCACTACAGACAAGACAAAAATTTAAGAAGAGTTTAATCAGAAAGACGTACCAGAGGAAACCATTGATGTAATTGCAGATCTAACGTTCAAAGAAAGATCCAAGCTAAATTATAAAACATTCACTACAATCCTGCTAAAAAATCATGCAATAGTTTTAGACGGGATAAAATTCTACCCAGATTATCCTTTCCTAAACATCTTTCACTTTGAAAACTTACTTAACCTTCGCAAGGAAGCGCTGTGTTTCTTCCTGTACTTGTTTGAATCATTCTACATCACCATATCCTTTGACAATGAAGATCTCCACCTATACTTACTAAATTGTCAATTTGGAGATGTACCAGCTGAGAAGAAACATACTCTTACTCTCCTCCAATGGTTCTTACCAGTCCACCAATGGATTGGTTATGTGACCAACTCCCGCCTCCATTACGGTGTCTGGTATTTCAGAACACCTGGAAATTTCTTACCAGCATCAACAATCAACATGTTTCAGGCAGTGTTCTATTATTCGCCGTGTACCTTCCTTCACAACCCTTATAACATAAATCCAGCCTCCGTAGGATTCAGAAGGAATTTCCCAAACAAATGGATGAAATTAAGAGAATGTCTAGGACGTGAAAATGGAGTGGATATCAGGAAACTAAGCCTAACATCAGAGAAAACATAAAGATCTGGAGTATTGATCATCCTTACATAAAGTTGTGGAAAAGAACCCATTTTAAATATATCCACACCCACATTTTTGTACTCAACGAAGAAGAATACAATGAGCTAGAAGATGAGAAGTTCTATTATGAACCAAGCAACAGAGTTAGTTCCCCAACATCAAACCTAGACCCAATAGAAGAATATGATCCCAGAGAAGACTACCATGACCCATATGAAGATGATACATCTCATCTAGATTCAAGATGGAAGTAGTCTTAATCCACGGAAGAAGTCAATAACAATTGTGTGTCTTGAATAATATTTTCTTAATTATGTATTAAGTGTGTTATTTAAGCCTAATCACTCTTAAAGTGGTTAGTTAGGTTTAGTCCATGTGTAAGGACTATGATGTCATGGCTTATGCCATAAAGTATGGCCCTTATTCAATATGTATGGGCCTTGTGTCTTTTTATAAGGTTAGGTAGCATTTCCTTGCCTATAAAAGGAAGGCTCCCCTCACTTGTAAACAATCCCTTGAAAGAAATAAAAACTTATTCCTTAGATCTACTCTCTAGTTCTCTCTTGAGTTCTTGAGTTCTCTTCTTAAGTTCTTTTATGGTATCACCCCTGCCTCTCTAATATCTTTATTTTTCCTCATAATGTTAACAATGATGAAACTTTGTTTCATAAGTGATGCAATCCTCAACCTCAACCACAATCCCAACCTCAAATTGTTAAATGAAATTCACAAGTAGCAATTTACACAAATTTAGACATTTACAATATTTACCCGAGTCTCGTTAATTTTACACATTTTATCCTTGCAGCATGTCATCTTCTCGCCTCATCAACCGTAACCGTCGCACAGGCAACTCTGGCCATAGAATGTCATCTTGCATTGCCAAGGGAATCGTGGAAGACCTCCCGACACTCATTTCTCTACTCCAAACTGTGAATCCTGCTGCTAACGCTTCCGTGAACCCAAACCCTAACGTTTGCTCCTTCAAGCAATTCACAAATGCTTGCCCGACTAACTACTTTGGGATCGAGGGTGCAACCACCCTCCTTCAATGGTTCGAGCACATAGAAAGTGTGTTCCTCCACTGTGCGTGTTCCCGGAAGACAAAAAGACCACTTATGCCTTAAGCGTTTTTAAATTGAATGCCCTCAACTAGTGGAATGCTGAGAAACGTTCTCTTGGGGCTGAAGTCGCCATGGGCTTGCCATGGGACGACCTCAAGCAACTCATACTCAAAAAGTTCTGCCCGAAGCATGAACTCCAGTTACTGAATTCAGAATCCAATGCCCTAACCACTAGACCATGGGACCATGACCCGAAAAAGTTCCAAAGAGCCCAATGACAAACCCGCATCCGAGCCCGCTAAGGAGTTCAAGCTTGCAACCTCAAATCCCTAATCCTCCAAACACAACCACAACCACAACTCATCTCATTAACGCATAATAAACAAAATCCCAATTCACAAAACTATGTTATAGCTGAATCACAAGCCCAACAAGCCCCTCAAACCAAGAAAACCATATGTCGGCCCTCACTTATATTGCAACACTTGCCAACGTCACCATCCGACCCAATCCACTTGCTGAGTGTGCTCCAATTGCCACCGATTCGGCCACATCACCCAATATTGTCAAGAGCCTATGCAAACGCAACTCAACTCCCCCATTCCCTAACCCATTACTCAACCATGTCACAAATCGTATGCCCCTACCTTATGCTCCATCTCTCCCAATCATGAGTGCCTGCTATCATAGAGTTAGCCGACACCATCTTCGCAACACATGCCCAAAACTAGCTTATCAAATTTAAATGTACCCAAGCCCAACCAACCAACTCCAAATATATCTAGATCAAACCTTCCAACCGCAAGCCCAAGCCGATCAAGCCCAACTAATCCAACCCCAACCCGTGCAAGTTATTCAACCTCAACCAAACCAAGTCGAGCAAATCCAAATGAATCAAGCCAACCAGCGCACGTAAGGACACGTGCACATCAATCTCAATGAATTTCAGCTTAGAAATCATGGCACCATTTCAAACAAATCCTTATACCCAAAGATCTACCTACCCCGAGAAAACAAACACTGCAAGCAACTTATTTTTTATCCTTTTCGCATTTATTACTTTTGTTTTTGGTTCTCTTTTGAGTAATGCCGCCTTGTACTCAAATTTTCAGTATTATTAATGAAATCGTGTTTACATTTGGTATATCCATTTTCATTTACTCTCCTCACAAAGCACGACATGCATTGCTTATATTTGTTTTTGGAATTATAATTGTTTGCGCATGATCAACTCAATTTAACGGCCTATGACCGATAACCTCAAACGTAATCGTTAGTGGAAATCAGGGCCATGTGCATGATTATGTACATGGTTATCTAATAGGAAGCGTAATCTGGCTGCCTATGACCGGTCACTTTGAACCGGCGCTGTGTAATTGGTTAAGGCATAGCTATCTAATAGGAGCCCTATGCATGCAATTTTTTTATTGATTTTATATTCTCATTTAAAATTTATCATTACCTCAATACGAGGGTCACAAACTTACACCCTCCCCGTAATGGAAAAACTTCCTCGGGAATATCACAACTAACAACTTTGCGTCATTATTTCACAAAATTTGTCAGTTTCTTGTGGTTATCATATGTTTACACAATTTTTAGCCTCTCATGACCCCAATTGTTTTGTATATTCGACTTAACTATAGTGATGAGTATTTTTGTTTACTACAAAAATAAGAGTGTTATTTTTTGTTTTAATAACAGACAACTTGTTACGTCTTTTAAACATTCTATCTTGATATACATTAACTCTAAGAATTTTGGTATATAAGCTTATTGTTTTGGGTGTTGCACTAGTTATCTTGATATTTGACTTCAAGGGTTTTCTTTATTTTTCAATGGTTGTTAAATTTTGTTTCGCCTTTATTCCGAATTTATCATGTTGATTTTCAAAAAGACTTTTCTTAAACGTGTATGTATGAATTTTAACCCACCCGACGGAACGAACTATGCAGACCATGCGACGAAATAAGTAATTATGAGTGCATGCATAATTACCGAAACCCTCGCATGGAAGTCATGGTGGGTACGTTGGTGTGCTAACAACTTAGAATCGAGGGACTAAATGACAACGGTACAAATGGTGTATAATATGACAAGTTCATGGTGGATACAACGCTGGTATATCCTATATATAAGTGGACTTGTCATATTATCCATTTGTAGCATTTTCCGGGTCACTCGAACATCTGTGTTGTTTCATTTATTATGAAAATGATTTAGTAATTTGGGTTTATTCTTATTTTAATTTTTCTTTTTTTTTGTATTCTAATTTGCGATATCCACCGACGTTTTAATTGTAGAAATTTTAATCAAATTGACAGCTATTAGCCTAAATTCAAACCGCGGCCTTTACGGCCTTAAAGCACTCTATATAAACACGACATCGTTACAGTTAAACTTGCACACAAAATCCATACTACATCACGAACCAATGCCCTAATTCAATTTTACCATAAAAAGTCGTTTGTACCAGTTTTAATATCAAGCTTGGGCTGTGACCAATCCTTGATTGTTAACCCTCAATTCGCGATAGAAAATGGTAATCTTTATATGCATATTATTCGTTTTTAACAGATAATCCAAACCCCTAAATCAATTTTGACGAACAATGACTGATTAATTCGATTGAAACAACTAGGGTTCATAATTGGATTTGAGGATTTATAAGTCTGCTTTATATATATATATATATTAACTTTCTTGGTATGTTAACCAAGTTTGACACCTACCCTAATGCCAGTTGCAGGTTTGTTAAATCATGTGAACCGGCTTGGGGCGCGGGTTCGAGTCCCCCAGGCCCGGTTTTTGGCTTTTATTCTTTTAAAATGTTTTTGAATCACTTTTTAGTTATTAATTCACATATATGTCACTAAATAAACATTGTTTTAACGAAACAGAACACTAAACTCACATTTTCTTGTCGTGAACCTTCATTTATTGATTTGTCTATAATGTGTTTATAAGTAAAGCAAAAGAAACTGCATAAATTTAACCTTATTAACTAACTTTTGGTGTTTACCATGATCATGTTTAGTTGAAACTTGTTTATACACCAAACCATGATCATTATATCCATAACCAGCTTCCCCGGTTACTTCATCTTTACTGTTCGGTTTGGGGAGAATATTGTCCAGGACAAAAGATGCTGCTTTGTAACTTTTAAGCTTCAAATCAACTTTTTCAGTCTCATTTTTAACAGTTTGTAGCTCCTTTTTTAGTGCAGTATTTTCGTCAATGTGTTTGTTTATGGCAATGTGTTGGTGCATAGATGTCAGTAGTTCATATGTCTAATGTCTGTAATCGAGTCTGTAATATTGTTTGTGTATTTGTTTGTAAAAGCGAAGTTGTTGACAAGTTCGCTTAGGCAAACTTGTTAACCAAGCGAAGTTGTTGACAAGTTCGCCTAGGCGAACTTGTTGAACGAGCAAAGTTACAGACAACTTCGCCTGAGGCGAAGTTGTCGTGTATTTATATAGTTTACAGTTTACTGTTTACAGGTCAGAGTTTTTGGTTGATCGAGTAGGTTATTCAACGTGTAATTCAGTGAGTCGAGTGACGTGAGGTCGAGAGGCTGTAAGTAACACGGTTCGAGTTATTAATATAACGTGTGTTTGTTCGTATCGTGTTCGTGTGTTTGTGTGATTATATTCTACGTCCGTAACGATCTACACAGGGATTCCACACCTGTGTATATCGGGATATCTCGTGTGATCCGTCCAGGGAACCTACAATTGGTATCAGAGCATTTGCTCGATTGTGTGGTTCGGGATATTCACGCGGGTGTAGAATTCATTCCATTTCGGGTATTCTCGGGACGAGTTATTGGTGTTTTTTGCTCATTCTAGCCTCCTACCAGTGTGTTCAAGCCTTTAAACCGTCAAAATCGTTGTTAAAATCCGTTTTTCAGATCTGCAGAAAGTTTAAGTTCGTCAGGCGAAGTTGCTGTTCATCAGGCGAAGTTGTCGTCAGGATTCGTAGGGTTTCAGCGAAGATATAAGGAGAAGCGAAGTTATTCACAACTTCGCCTACCTCCTCAACTTCGCCTAACTCAGCGAAGTTCTCATCAAGTTCGCCTAGTTCAGCGAAGTTCTCTTCAAGTTCGCTTACTTTCTAAGTTCGCTTAGCCTAAGCGAAGTTATTCTCAACTTCGCCCAGTTACGCGAATTTAAGAAGAATCCAGCGAAGTTATTACTTAAGCGAAGTTATCCTTAACTTCGCCTACAGTACTGTTCAGAAGAAATTTTTTAACTTCGCCCTTTTCAGAATTTTTCGGGTTTCTTAGTCTTCAAGAAGGATGTCGTCGATCAACATTTCGGAGCTTGTAAAGATGGAAGTTGAAGCGGGGTCAGCTACAAAGGCCCCAAGGTTGCTGAAGGGAACCGATTTTGTCGCGTGGAAGGATCGGTTCATACAATACGTTAAGTACCAGGATGCGAAGATGTGGGTATGCATCCAAGATGGATATATTCCACCAATCATGGAGTATGAGGGTCGAGACCAAATCAAGAAATACAGTAAAATGGAAGAGGAGGAGAAAAAGATGTATGAAGCCGAGAGCAAGGCTCATGCTGCAATCACAATGGCTCTTCCACAGGAGATCCTCCATACGTTCAGAAAGTATACATCAGCTAGAGAGCTTTGGGAAGCTCTTGAGAGCAGATTTGAAGGAAATGTAGGTATTCGGGCTTCAAAGATAAAGTTGCTCAAGACTCAATTTTCAGTCTTTAAGTACTTAAAGAACGAATCTCTTGATGATATTATCACTCGATATTATCATCTAATAACTGAATTGAGTAACTACTCCATTTCCTACCGAGAAGAAGAGATTGTGGAAAAACTTCTCGATGCTCTCCCACCAAAATGGGAGATGTATACTGTGCTAATGAGGGAAGACAAGGACTTCCCTACTTATGATCTTGAAACCGCTGTCAACAAGCTCAGAACTTTTGAGCTTAATATGGTAAGAAAAGAAACATCTATTGATCAGGTTCAAGATCCAGGCATGTACGGAGCGAAAGTAAACTCCAATACAAGTTCAAAGACTGATTCTGCCGCCTACTACTCGAAGGGTGAGTCGGGTGCCAATTCTTCACAGGAGGGGCATGTGTCAGTAAACTCAAATGGGGATGTTTGCTTTGTTGCGGGTGGATCAAGTGGTACTCAACAGACAGCAAGCAAGAGTAGTGGATCTTCAAGTTCCTCAAGCAATAATTACTCTAAGATGCCAATGAGCGTCAAATCTGCTGAAGAGCAGTTTGGCCTCTATGCTTCATTTATTGCTTTATATGAAAACTATATTCAAGGAAAGGTGGTTGATCCATCGATGCTAGATGAAGACTATGACCAGATCGATGCTGATGATCTGGAGGAAATGGATTTACAATGGCAGATGGCCATGATAGTGAGGAGAGTGAAGAAGTTTATGAGAAAGACGGGGAGAAAGTTTGTTGGCGGCAGGCCAAGGTTCGACAAGTCTAAGGTGAGGTGCTATAATTGTCAACAAAACGGGCACTTTGCCAAAGATTGCAGAAACGAGCGAGTTGAACGTGGTCAGGGCCGGTCTGCACAGCACACTGGGAGTACTAAAGAAGTCAATGCCATGCTGTCCAGAAAAGCAGGTGAACACAACTGGAACCTGCATTCGAATGAAACTAGTGAGCAGGCAAATATGGCTAAGGTTGAGAATGAAGATTGTGAGAAGATTAACATAGAAGAGAAAGCTACTGGTAAGGAAAAAGCTTTCATGGCAGATAACAATGATCAAATCTCCGAGGTAAGTTCTAAATCTTTTTGTACTAAATGTGAGAATTTGTCTGAGCAACTTGCTACCATAACTGATCAGTATGTTCGTTTAGATGCTGAATTTAAAACTCTTAAAGAAGATCATCACTTTATGAAAGCAAGAGAAAACAGTTACAAAGTTAAAATAAAAGCATGTGAAAAAGATGTTAAAAGCTTAAAAACAAAACTTGCTGAAAAAATTGAAGTAATTGATCTAAGTTTTGAGGTTTTAGAAGAAAAGACTAAACTGATTGCTGAACGAGAAAAGCAGATTGCTGACCACCAGGTGAAAGTGGTGGAACTGAACCGAAAACTTGAACAGTTCGGAAATTCCTCAGCTATTCTTGATCATCTTGTTAGTGATCAAGGTACCTCTACAAAGAGGGGAGGAATTGGTTATCACGAGGTTCCACCACCTTATAACCACAATTACACTTTTAACCCTAGTGTTCAGAAATCTGTTGATTTTGAAGTTCCTCAGACAGCTCCAATCAAGGTTACGAGTAAAGAACCAAGTGTTAGTAGTGGCGAAACGAGTTCACCTGTTTCAAGTATGAATATTTCTGTTACGAGTCCAGTCTCATCGGATTCGGATAAGTTGTCCGAATCGGGTAAGACAAAAGAGAAGGTAGTGTTACCCACTGGTGGTGTTGCAGATTGTCCTCTGACGCCGAAATTCAGAGGTGTGAGGCCTATTAAAACTGAGCATAAGTCTAATGGTAATTTTAATACTGTTAAAAATGAAAAACCTTCAAAGTTCCGAAATGTAACTAATTCAGGTTTTCACATAAACAAACCTCAGTTTAACAATGCTAATAACCAAACCACAAGATATAATACTTTCAATGTTCATAGGTTTGGAAGGCCTCACACTCAATTTCCAAGGAGATTTCCTAATAGGACTGACAGGAATTATCCAGATGCTAACTTTGGAAAGCAGAAGTACGGGATGTATAGATCCAAGACCAATTGGTCTTGGGTCTCTAGATTCTAATCATTTGCTTTATTGTGCAGGAACAGTTGAACAGGGCTGCCCACAGTCTTTGGATTGTAGATAGCGGCTGTTCCCGGCACATGACGGGCAACAAATACTTGTTGCACGACTTAAAACCTGTTCAAGGAGCGAGAGTTAGTTTTGCTGGTGAAAGTGGAGGAAGAATTACTGGAAAAGGAACGGTGTCCAATGGGAAAATGACACTTGAGAATGTGAATTTTGTAGAAGAGCTGAAGCACAATCTGCTGAGTGTGTCGCAGATTTGTGATAAGGAGTATACTGTTCATTTCACGAAGAATGAGGCGATCGTGTTGAAGCCTGGTTTTCAGATACCAGACGAGTGGATAGTGATGACAGCTCCACGTGATACAAATACTTATGTGATGGATATGAGGTCTACTGAATTGGCCACGGGAGAATCATGTTTAATGACGAAAGCAAGCGAATCGGAATCCGAACTATGGCACAGGAGGATGGGGCACATTCATCTTCGGAAGATGAACCACATTGTCAGAAATGGGCTTGTGATGGGCGTTCCCTTGAAAAGTTTTAACTTTGAAGACAAATGTATTGCATGCAAGAAGGGAAAGCAACACAAGAAATCCCATCTCACCAAGAAGGTCAACTCTACTGCTAGTACTCTTGAACTGCTTCACATGGATCTCTTCGGTCCTGTGAATGTAAAAAGTCTAGGAGGTACTTCTTACTGCTTGGTGATCACTGATGACTACTCGCGATATTCGTGGGAATATTTTCTGAAATCGAAAGGTGAGACGGCTCAAATGGTGAAGAATTTGATTACCAAAGTTGAGAACGTCATGAGTAAAACAGTTAAGTTCATCTGAAGTGACAATGGAACGGAGTTCAAAAATTTTGAAATGGAGATCTTCTGTCTTCAGAAAGGAATTGAACATCAATACAGCGCTCCGTATACTCCGCAACAGAATGGAGTAGCTGAAAGGAAGAACCGAACTTTAATTGAAGGAGCCAGAACTATGCTGGCAGATTCGAAGCTTCCTGTGATGTTCTGGGCTGAAGCAATTGCTACAGCCTGCTATGTTCTGAATAGAGTGTTAACCGTTAAGAGACTTGGTAAAACATGTTACGAGCTTATGCATGGAAGGAAGCCCAACTTGAGTGGTCTTGAACCATTCGGGTCCCCTTGTTCGATCTTGAAGACAAACTCTAAATTTGGCGAAGTAGCCGATGAAGGAATCATAGTCGGTTATGTTGTTGGTACACCCAACAGACGTGTCTTCAATACTTCGACCTGCAAGGTGGAGGTGGTGTGTAACACCGACATCACAAGTTACCAACCGCCAAAACCTAGCAATGGACCTGCTGAGCTTTTCGACTATGTTAAGCCTTTTAAGTCGTTTAACGTACCGGATTTGGAAATTTCTGAAGAAGAAGAAAGAGCTGCGACGAAGATGATACTCGATGAGGAAGAAAATCTATTGCAAAGACAGCTGATTGATAAATGTCAACCTTCCTCATCAAACACTATCGGTACCCCTGCTGCCTCTGCTGAAGAAGAATTTATCAATCCTTTTCACTCTCAGCATGAAACAACCATTGATGAGATCTCTTCTAATTTGGAAGATAATTTGCATGTCGGTTCTGTTCCGACCACGAGAATTCATAAAGATCACCCTTTGGATAATGTGATTGGTGATGTGTCCTCAGGTGTACAAACGAGAAGTAGCTTGAATGAACACACCTGTGTTTATACAAGCATTAAGGAGACAGGAATAATCAATGAATGCCTGTATACCTGCTTTATAAGCCAGATCGAACCGAAGAATTATCAAATGGCTTTAAAGGACAGCTCGTGGGTCGAAGCCATGCAAGAAGAGTTGGCTCAATTCGAGAAGATGGAAGTTTGGACTTTGGTTGAAAAACCAAAGAATGTGCATGCGATAGGCACAAAATGGGTGTTTAAGTGCAAGAGAGATGATAAGGGTATTATTATCAGAAACAAGGCAAGGCTAGTCGTTAAAGGTTTTAATCAACAAGAGGGGATTGATTATAACGAAGTGTTCGCTCCTGTCGCCAGGTTGGAAGCCATAAGATTGTTTTTAGCGTTTGCTGCTTATGAAAAGATGAAGGTGTTTCAGCTAGATGTGAAGAGTGCGTTTTTGAATGGGAAAGTTGATGAGGTTGTGTATGTTGAGCAACCTCCGGGTTTTCCTGACCCAGACTATCCAGATCACGTGTACAGGTTGAGCAAGGCGTTGTATGGATTACATCAGGCACCTCGTGCCTGGTATGCAACTTTATCGGATTACTTGCTCGAGAATGGTTTTGAAAGAGGGAAAATTGATAGCACGTTGTTCTTCAAAAGAGATGGAAGCGACTTCCTGCTGGTACAAGTCTACGTGGATGACATTATATTTGTTGCATCAAAAGTCTCCATGTGTCAGGAGTTTGAAGCCGTCATGAAGAAAAGGTTTGAAATGAGTGCTATGGGTGAACTAACTTTCTTTCTAGGATTGCAGGTAGATCAGAAGAAGGATGGGATGTTCATTCATCAGACGAAGTATGTTCATGATATGCTCAAGCGCTTCAAGATGGAGGACAGTTCTCCATATGACACTCCAATCTACGTCAATCACAAATTGGGTGCTGAAGTAGACGGTGATGCAGATGTGGACCCAACTCAATATCGGGCAATAATAGGTTCTTTAATGTACTTAACTGCATCTAGGCCTGATATAATGTTTGCTGTTTGTCTTTGTGCACGTTTTCAGGCAAATCCAAAAGAATCTCATTTGAAAGGTGCAAAGAGGATACTGTGGTATCTCAAGGGCAAGCCGAAGCTGGGGTTGTGGTACCCGAGAGGAGGAGACTTGGAGCTGGTCGCTTACACAGATTCTGATTATGGAGGGTGCAATCAGAGTCGGAAGTCAACAACTGGAGGATGTCAGTTTCTTGGTGGCAGATTGGTGTCGTGGAAATGCAAGAAGCAGACTTCAGTCGCAATTTCAACCTGTGAGGCAGAGTACATGGCAGCATCCAACTGCTGCTCTCAGGTTCTTTGGATTCAACAACAGTTGCGCGACTATGGTCTGAATTTCTTACTTACTCCTATTTGCATTGATAACACAGCTGCTATCTCAGTAACTAACAATCCCGTGAAACATAGTAAAACTAAACACATTGACATACGTCATCATTTCATATGGGATAGTGCTGAGAAGAAACTGATAATTCTTGAAAGGTGGATACGCTTGATAATTTCGCTGATTTATACACTAAAGCGTTTGACAAATCCAGATTTCAAAACCTTATTGAACTGAATGGGATGATCAATTCCGAGTATCCATGCTTTCTTTGTGTATATATATATAAAAAAAAAAAAAAAAAAAAAAAAAAAAAAACGTCACTAATCGCTTAAAAATATGTCGGTTACATCAGTTTGAAGGACTTGTCTTCGGATATGTTTTGGTCCTCATTTTCTACTTGTAGATTTTGAGGATAGCCATTAACCAGATTACTGATAGTGACCGGGGCGGTTTATGATGAGTTTTTCATTCTTTCGCTTAAAATTAGTCGATCATACTTAGTTAGAAAGACACATACCAGTATGTGGTCGGTCCAGCTGATCCATTGGATCTTCGGGATAGCCGTTTACCTGAAGACTTTGTTTTGGTCGGGGCGATTAATGTTAAAATTTTTTTTTAAAAAGGGAAATGAAATTATTTTTCAAGTCTGTTACTTCGTAAGAAGTTCGTTAGCTATGTTTAACAGAAAATTGATCCAACCTTGGAAAATGATAGATATACTAACTTTGTGTGCTTAACTAGTGAAGTTATTAGGCTTAAAAGGCTTTAGGACAGCCATTGTATGTCATGGTAACTTTTAATGGTGCGTAAAAGTAGATGTGATACAAACTAATTTTACTTGATTTTACGTGGAAATTCCTCAAGAGTTTTGCGTGTCTTCATATATATCTTTCCGAATGATAGGCAGAAAAGCGATTACCCAGTCATACACGAGCCCATGTGTGTTCTGATTTCCGTGAAGATAGCGTCTCAAGATACTGCAGTGATCCAGATTCGGGACTTGCAGTTAATTTCTACTATGAAGTCTATGTTTATTCGAAAAAAAAAAAAAATTTTGAAGTTATTGAAACATATTAGTGATGATAAGATAAAGACTTCACATTTAGTAAGAGAGAAGAACGGGAAACAGATGAAGAGTACTTACAACTTAATCAGACACTATGGGTCGAGGTCAATTCGGGGTGACTTGAGGAAAGCCAAATACGCTTTGAGGATAGATAGGAGGCATCAATATTTCTGAGTTGTTGCCCACTTAAATTTTGAGGCATAATTGAACCTAACTCGTATCACAGAAACGATGAAAACCACTTTAAGTTATACCTGCTTACAACCTGTCTCTATATGTCATAATACAGCTAAACACGGATCTATGTGACAGTCACGTAATTAGTTTGATTCCTGTTCGGATCTTTTCTAAAACGTAGCAGTCCCTATCGAGACTGAAATTTGATCCCTTATACTTTAAATTTTTTAAGTTTTTGTACTTATATAGTTTTATGATTTTTAACTGGTTACTTAGAATTGATCATGTTATTTATTTCTTAAAGGAAAATTTATAACTTAATTGATAACTGTTAAAATTTTAAGGGTTAAATTTTGAAATTTTAGGCGATGTTGTTGAACAGGCGAAGTTGTGGATAACTTCGCCTAGGCGAAGTTATCCGTAACTTCGCCTGTATAACAGATCCCCTATGTAAAGAATTCTTAGAGTCAAACTGTTCATTATATCAGCGAACTTATATCCACAGCGAACTTACTTTTCCGGCGAACTTGTTATTTCATCCGATTACGTGTTATTTATTCCCGATTTTCACACCGATTCAAGGTTCGAAATACCATTATATCACATACTCAATGTTCATTCAAGCGTCTAAATGTTTGTTTCGACCGGTTTCGAACTCTCGGACCATCGGTTTTGAAACCGAGTTTCATAACTTGTGTTTTAACGTCCCAATGCATCGAAAGATGCAGGTGGTGAGCTGCCAAGAACTTCTCAAGCTCTTGGTACTTCCACAGCTGAGGGGGAGTCTACCGACGCGGCTGGTGGTGATGATGTAGTGTTGGTGGAGGATGACGTGATTGATGCGTTGAAGGAGCTGGACGATGACATGTTCAGCGACGATGTGTTATTTGATGAAGATGTGCTGCCGAGTGATGTAATTGAGAAGATCGGTGAGCAGATTGTGATTGAAGATGGGATAGAAGAGGGAGAGATAGTAGAAGAAGACGTTGAACACGAGATCCCTGATGTTGAGAAAAACGACATGGGTGCTGAGATGGATGAGACTGAGTGGGAGGAGCAGCCTAGGTGGAAGGAAGGCTGTGCTCATTGGTTTATCAAGACCAAGAAGCCTGCTGTTCCAGCCATGTTCAAGAAGAGTTATAACATCAAAGGCTATGCTGAGTCGAAGAAGGGAATTATCTGTTGGATTTATGATGAACAGATGAAGTTGTTTGTGGTAAAGCGTTATGATGGTATTCAATACTTCAAAAGAATGTTGAGATCTCTCAATACGTTGCCGGAATGTGAGGTGAAGGATTTGGCAAGGTTGGGCCTGATAAATAGAAGTGACAACAACATGGCAAGAGTGATTGAGAAGATTGTGTGGAAAGAAAGCATAAAAGAAAAGAAGTTTGAACTATTAAAGCCACAGAAGGGAAAGCTCGTGGAGGATACAGAAAGGGGAATGAGAGCAGATGGCAAGCCATGGATGGTGATGAAGTACAAACCGATCAGATGCATCAAGGAGGTTCCAATGAAGACTATGCCTCAAGATGTGTTGAAGAATCTAAAATGGTGGTACGTTGATTGCCAGACTGCTGAAGCCGTGATGGAAGATGAGGATGAACAAGAGATCCTTAGAGTTTACGATCCGATGCATCTTGTAAACTTATCGCAAGCTGATCTGAAGATGCTCAACGAGAAAAAGATCTTTTATATTCCAGCTTGGAAGGATGAAGCAAGAAAGTATCAACGAGTTGTGACGGTATGTGTTAGAGAATGAGTGCACGCGTAAAGATACAGGATTACGAGACAAGAGCTGAAAGATCAAGATATGAAGCTACTGCCAAGGGGGAGTCTGTTGGTGCATAGATGTCAGTAGTTCATATGTCTAATGTCTGTAATCGAGTCTGTAATATTGTTTGTGTATTTGTTTGTAAAAGCGAAGTTGTTGACAAGTTCGCTTAGGCGAACTTGTTAACCAAGCGAAGTTGTTGACAAGTTCGCCTAGGCGAACTTGTTGAACGAGCGAAGTTACGGACAACTTCGCCTGAGGCGAAGTTGTCGTGTATTTATATAGTTTACAGTTTACTGTTTACAGGTCAGAGTTTTTGGTTGATCGAGTAGGTTATTCAACGTGTAATTCAGTGAGTCGAGTGACGTGAGGTCGAGAGGCTGTAAGTAACACGGTTCGAGTTATTAATATAACGTGTGTTTGTTCGTATCGTGTTCGTGTGTTTGTGTGATTATATTCTACGTCCGTAACGATCTACACAGGGATTCCGCACCTGTGTATATCGGGATATCTCGTGTGATCCGTCCAGGGAACCTACACAATGTGTTTATCATTTACAATGTTTTTTAACGTTGAAATTGTTTTCGCGTTTTTGAAGCTTATCATAAGCTTTCTTAACATGTTTAAGATCATTTTGTAAAGAGTCATTGTGAGTTTTTAACTTTTTGTACTCGACATCTTTTTCTAAACATTCTTTATAAAGTAACTTACATTTTTCACATGATTTTACGTTTTAATGTTTAACGACTCATGATTAGAGTTTGTTTTAATTTTAACTTGATAATGAGCAGAAGGTTTAGAGTGTACCTCGAATAACTTAAACTCTTTGACTTTCACCGTTGGGACGTTTGAACCTTTTGTTTTGACTTGCTTGAAGATTGGTTCAGTTCCCTTAGCTTCAACAACATCTTCCTTAATTTCATCTTCAACTTTCATCACCACCTTGAACTCCAACAATGATTCCAAAACCAATTTTTCATCATACTCTAAATTACCATCATTGTCGAACATTGGAGTGTTTTCAAATTCTGGCAATGATAGTTCTTTAGGTTGTACAATCTTTTTTGCATGTTTATCATTCGTTTCACACTTTTTAGACTTGCCAATTTGAACTTCAAACTCATCATCATACTTCATATCCTTTTCAGACTTCATAATATTCTCAATGAACCGGGAAAGATTGAGACTATTTTATGTGTTGGGGTCTGATTGTATTGACATAATGATTATACCCCAAACTTCAGGTGAAGTGTCAACGAGTGTATCGACCAACCTATCAATGTATTCGAACTCCCGTCTCTTAATCCCGATATGTTTCATTTCGCTAACAAGCTTGCAATATCTTTTGATTAAATGATCAAATGATTCTCCATTTATCATCTCAAAATCATCAAATTCTTCTTCAAAACTTTTATTCTGTTTCTTCTCGGTGTAGCTTCAATGTTAAACCAACTCGTAAATTTAATTTTGAAAATTTCAACAATTTGGCATATAGGTTTGGTCAATGTGTAAGTTCTAAGTCAACAGATAAGCCAGTCAATGTGTAAGTTCCAAACTCCATTGTATAATATCAATCCAGCGTGTAAGTCTGCTCGCGTGCAAGTATCAACATGTAAGTATATCCAATGTATAAAATTTTCAAATCCCAATGTATAAGATCCAAGTGACGATATATATTACACGTCGTGTAAGTATAACGTATAAGACACTTATGCGTGTGAAAAACTTATGCATGAAGACTTAGGCGCCGCATATGTCAAATATGAACATTTTTGCAATTTTGAAGATGAAATCAACGATGATAATTCTGAAACTTTGAAGGATTGATCTTGGCTACTGATGGAACATAACGAAAAGTTTTAATATAAATTTGACGGTTAAATCTTCAGATACGATGAATCTTGCGGTTTCCAAGTAGATAATGAGCCCAAGGCTCTGATACCACTTGGTAGATGACGTACGCTGATGTCGTGTAGTGACGTAGGATAGAGGTTTAATACTATCTACCTTTACTTTAAAGTGTGGAATCCATTAAAGTCGAAAGCACACAAGAATCACTTTCAAATCTTCATATATATAATTAACAATCAAGTACAAACTGGATAAGACAATATCTAAGCACAAGTACAATCTGGTCAGCTTTGGCTATCTTTTATAAAACGCATAAGTCTAAACTATTTAGGACTTCACAAACCAACATATGCGGCACATATGTTATACGGTACATAACTTATGCGCAACATATCTTATGCGTTGCATATGTAGACTTATGCGTTGATATATACAAAATATGACATTATGACAATTTCTAATACATACAAGACCCTAGCTATAGACGTTTAAGCACCACCAAACTCCCCCTCGGATATTGCTTTGTAACCTTCATTTCACAAAGACGAAAGCAATAGAAGTATGCACTAATACTTTGAGATACACTTTGAGGTAATGTCTTTAAAGGGACTTTCTTTAACATATGAGGTAGTTTTACATTCAATACCAAATTTCTCCACCCGGTGCGTGGATCTATCTTATCAACATAATTTCTTGTCGGCACCTAGGGCTTGAAAAATTTAAAACCATGATTGATCTCGTGGAAAAGATGACGACGGATCCAATCTATAAGCTAACGGTTTCCACGATTCATGAAATGTCTATATGCCAGCGTACGCACATCCCAGCGAGGCATCAAGAGAATATCAATGAATACTGAATACCATTCTCCCATTTTACTATACAAACCTTCAGCTTGGTCTCGTATATCTACGAAATAATATCTCCCTTCACAGTCTTCATTGTACAAAATTCTTCAATTGGTATGCAGACATTCGGGCCTTGGATTGCAAATAGTCTTCTTTCTGAGCGTATTGTAATGCCTCAATCCACTTACTCATCTTCTTTGCATTATACTGGAACATACCATCCGAAGCTTATCTAGGCTCGACCTTTTCTTTTTCTTTCTCCTTGCTAAACACTCCTTGTCCTATTCGTAATGTTCAGTCGTGAAGAACGGAATTCCATTATCATTGTTAAACCATGTTGTAACACCCCGGCTAAAGCGGAAACTCCCGAGCGTGATATACAGATTGCTCAAAACACATGTGACACTATTAAGTGCCAATATTATTATTAATAGATTTAAACATTATATACACAAGTTTGTAACAAAGAATTACAATAACTAATGCAACTATACATTTTGTTCGTTTTTTTGAATAACCTAAATCTGATGTCCTCTCCAAGTATCATCCCCTAATGCTTGTACCTATGGTATATGTATAAAATAATGTCAACTATATGAATAGTTGGTGAGTTAACACAGTTTTATATAAGTACATAAAAACCATACAATTCCATGAAACTTATGAAAAACGCAAATAAGGGTTCTTTACACTCGAATCAAGGTCCTGAGTGTAAAGAATAAACGAAGGTCCTTTCTAGTTGGGGACAACCAACACACTCGGATAATGAAGGCCATTTTCGAATCGAAACAAATGGTCCTTAGTGCAAAGGGGGCGTATGACCATACTTATCGAGGCAATCATGAGCAAGTAATTCTAGGCAACTAATCAAGTATGTAATTAAGTAACTCATAAGTCCATGTAACGAATTGTAGTTTGTAAACGAAATTGTAGAGACTTGAAGTTTGTAGGATACATATGCTACCCCCAAAAGTAATAAAAGAGTAAAGGGGGGGGTGAAAAACTCACCTTTGAAGATAACTTGAAATATAATTCAAAAGCTCAATAACGAAACTGAAGCAACCGAATATCTCGAACTATAAATAAAACAAATATGAAAAATTAAAAACTAGCTAACGGGATAAAGAGAGCTAATTATTTGTTGGGAATATGTATTATATAACTTTTATTAGCATTTTATATTTTAATACTATATTTAAACATTAACAAATTTTAACGATCTATAGTTTAACGAACAATAAACAAATATATAGATGTTTAACGATTTATAAGTTACCGGGTTAAAGTTTACGAATTATAATCTAACGGATTGAAGATCAACGACTTAAAATTATCTACCTAACATGCAGCGCATTAAACTAATAAATTAAAGTAATGAAAGAATAACTAATTTTAACGGTTTATAGTTAACGAACTAGTTGGTTTAACGAAATATGAAAGTTGGGTTTTAGTTGAAAACGATAAATTATAATTTATTAAATTTTACTTAGTTTGAAAAATAATTTTAATTGATTTATTTTTATTTTTAAATAATTTATTTCGGTTTATATTGTAAAAGAAAATAGGTAAAAACAATAAACAAAAATTGTGCACTGACTCGAGTTGAACCCGGGTCTAGTGTGCCTTAGCCTTGTGTCTTAACTAGCTGCTCTAGCATGTTTGTTGGTTTAAATATAGAAAAAGTTATATATATATATATATATATATATAGGAGTGGGTTTTAGTGAAAACTTTTCTTAAAGAGAAAAACTTAAAAACTCTTAAAAACTTCTAAAAAACTATTTTTAACTTTTTTTAAAATTTTTTTTGAAGTTTATTTTTTTCCATTATTCTTATATGTTGTTATTGGATCCATAAAAAAAAAAGAAAACTTGTCGGTAACATCGTCGGTATAGTGCGCATGTGTAATAGTGTGCATTGCATATATGCAAAAGTGTTTGTATTGCATAAAATACAACAATATCGTACATATTTGATACACACCATTGTATAATACAATATAAGACTAATACACACATCGAATACACATTAGTACGTATGTGTAATACAACATTAACGCACATGTGCACCACATCGACTTTTATTTTATTATATTTTTTTTTCCATATAATACAACACTAGTACACATATACAATACACAAATATTGAATATATGCAATAAAACACTATTAAACTCAAAAATACATAGCAATACACATGTGTAATACAACGGTATCGCACAATGATACGTTTGTGCATTACAGCGGTTTTTTTATTATTTTTTTTATATTTTTCGAGTGAAATATAAGAAAAATATAAGAATAACGGCTAAAACAAAATTTTGAAAATATTTTTTTATTTTTAATTAAAAATAATTCTTTAGGAGTTTTTAAGTTTTCTCTCTAAATGTGAGTTTTCTCTTAATCCTCTCCCTATATATATATATATATATGTATGTATGTATGTATGTATGTATGTATGTATGTATGTATGTATGTATGTATGTATTAAACACAATTTATCCTTTTTATTAAGAACCCTCCCAAATCAAGAAATCTGTTCTAGGTTCGTGCATTTAGACTCGTTGTTGAAATATAGCATGCGTGTTTACTTGTTTAGGATAATCCACTGTGATTCTTCGCCTCGTTTATTCGACTCGTTCAAACTATCGTCCTCATTTTCTAGGTGAGTTTTTCATAACCCTCTTTTCACTTTTAACATTTTTGGGGTGTAACGCATTACCATGCTTCTCGTTATTTTATGGTTATTGTTTACAAACCGATTCGCAATTATGTCATGCATGTTAATAATATTCTTTCATATTGTTTATGATGACTATAGGTGTATAATGTGCTATGTGTATATCGATTTATGGTTGGTACATCAAACATTAAACACCAAAGCGGGAGAGTCTGACAGGACGTACCTGCGCTACCTATCCTTTAACTTCGGTTGCCAAGAATGGTGGTATCATTATCATTCCCCTTGGTTGTACCCAGATGTGTTTTGCTTAACGTCGGGGTGTTACACACCAGGTGTCCATTTAAGGTCATACAGGCCCCCATGAAAGAAAAATGTTGTTATGCTTCCATCATGTTTACATTAGGTGGTGTGGGAGGAGGATCTGAACTAGAATTAGCGTCAGATGGGCTTGAAAACATTTAAGATTTATTAACAACTTCTTGAGGAGAAATCCCATGACTTGTTGAGTTTGAAAAGGTAAGATAGGAGTGGAAGTACTTGTGCTTACAGGAGGTGCCCCACCATATAAAGTAGGATCTCGATTAACTTTGGATGAGCTCTACATTTCAAATCATACTTTGTCTTTTCCAACTTTTCTACAAAATCCATGCTTTTGAGATTTGGATTGTTGAAGTAACCATGTTCTGTTAGCACATGTAAATAGGTTGAGTAAGAACTTGGAAGAGCATTTTATAAGGTATCAATCCTATCTTCTTCATCAGTATGTAACCCAAATCTGTTTAACTCAGCCATCAAGTGACAAAATCTTATTAATAACTCTCCATTTGTTTATTGAAGCATAATAATGAAGTTCTTGAACTGAGACTTCAACATTGATTTTCTGCTTTCCTGAGTATTACTTATACTTCTTGCCATTAGAGAAGCATACAATGGAGCAGCTTGTTTGATATGGCTGAATTGATGAAATATATGTTCTGGTAAAGCCACCGTCAAAGTGGAAAATGTCTTAACTTCACTATATAGGTTTTCTTCTCAGCCACAGTCATCTAAGAAATAGGGTTTTCAATTTGACCAGAACCAGGTGAATCAATAAGCCATCTCACATATGTATGTTCTAAATTTTCTAGACAATCTGGATTAGTCACACCCAAATAAGATTTGAATCTCAAATCCCATCTTGAAAAATCCTTAAGACTTTTAAGTTTTGGAGTCTTGGCATGAGAGTCAAATCCATGTCATAGTTCAACATCATTTGCATGATTGCTTTTTGAGAAGCTAGGGCATAATAATTTGTCATTTTGAAAAGTTTGGGGTTAAAACTGTCCAAAGATGAAAGTTAAGGGATGAAAATTGAATAATTCTGAAACTATGATAGCGAATCAAGGTTTTTGATAACGAATGAGCCAAGTGAATTGATAGCGAATGAGAACTTTGTATATAACGAATGTGCCAATGAATGAGCACAATGTGAATAATATAACGCATGTTAAAGGTTAACGAATGAGCACGAATGAATGATAACGGATGAGTGAATAGTGTAGCGAATGAATGAACACAATAACGAATGGGTTGTTAAAACGGTTATAACAAACTTGAAATTGCCAAGTGAATTAACTCAAATGAATAGTGAATGAGCTCATCCACTTTCAAGAAATTTACGAATGTGTTCATATCTTCAATCACAAATCCATATTTATTTTACCAATCTAAAATGTAACCAATTCAATCCAAATTACCACCACAACACTCGAATCTCAACGCAAACAATCCGATCCCAATTTGAATTCAATTCAACACCAAATACACCTCAAATCAATCACACCTTGGAAAAATTTTGACTAATGAAAGTCAAAATCAAACATTTAAATGTACTTTAACGTCCCACACAATCCAATTTCAATAAAATTAAATGAATCAATCTAACTAAACCAGTTCAAACCTTAATTCGTTCAATACGAACAATCCTCGATTATAATTATTATCAAATAGCAGTTCAATTAATCTTAACTGTTTCCAATATTAGTCCAATAAAAGTCCAAGTATCAAATTTTACAATTTCTTAATCAAATTAACCTTAGAACACACTTAATTGACCTAATCTCAATCAATTAATGATCAATCAGACGTTCATGGCTCTGATACCACTTGAGAATCCATGGTGATTCGTAGTTTGATCTAGTCTCGTGATATGAATGAGTGATGAAAGGATTAGGTATTACTGTGTGTATTGAGAGGGAAATCAGGCAGCATAACGAGAGAGAATTCAATAAAATATTAACTGTTATAAATCAGATAATTACAGGGGATATTTAAAGGAGATGGTGACTCGTTCGCTATATATGCATAGCGGATGAGCCACTTTCGCTACGCCATTCCCTAAACATCCCTTAGCGAATGGCCCTTATACATTAACTCTCATTTGTTAACATCCTTGACGAATGAGGACTAAATTTAGTGTTCATTCGCTATACAAACCATAGCGAATGACACTATACATTAATTACAAAATAACCCCTATATATTAAAGCTATTACAAATACCATTAACAAAGAACGCGACGACTTCTGATGTATCAACAGATACTTATGGATAGTTAATCAGCTGCTGGTTTACTTCACGAAAGTTACAAGCTGATACAACAAGTTCTACAATAGGTATTTCAGTAATTTGTTGTTGGCACAACAGTTTTTGCCCGATGTACAACATGATATTGCTGATCTTGAAGGGGCAGTTTTATAATATATCAGGGGCGGAATGGAATTTAATAACCCTGTTGGGATATTCTCATTATTTTGCTACTTACTACTTTGAAAAAACATCAAACTAATCCAACTAAGGGTTTAGCTTAATATCTTGATTGAGAGTGGTACGAACGCATCCTTATAAGTTTTGGCTGCTTCCACCTATAAAACAGAACATCGTGAGCTTATTACGAGAAGGGGAAAGGGGGGGGGAGCTTTCTCGTATCCACCTTCCGGCGTGAGAATCAGCATAGTAAGTGGTAGAGTAATTCTAAGTTAAATGAGGTTGCCAATTCTTTTACCGTTGGTCCTCTCTTAGTATTTATATCCGAAAGGAAAGGAGAAGGATTGGTCCAGCTGTCCCTCTCAATGGAACTTCTATTTTCATGGCTGAGCATGTTAACGATTTTTGATTAGACAGACATCTGGTGCATGGCGGTGTAGGTTACTGGCAGGTACAACACTAGCCTTCTGTGATTGGTCCATCGTGCAATTATTGGTGTCGAGGGAATTTGACCTGTGATTGTGTTTCCCATTTTTGTTGTGCGATGTCCTGTTTTTAATGTACAACGTATCTTCCGCTTAACTCTTTAAGTTATTATTAATAAAGTATTTCTTCCGCGGGGGATGATCTTCTGCTTCACGGATGATTGGCGTTGCCTTGTGGTGTTATGTGGATGATTGTTACCTTACCTCAACATGGTTGTTAATTAGTTGCTTATATGACTATTGATAAGTGTTCAGGATAATTTGTTTGCTAATAATTAAGTGCTCGATCAGTTGACGTCAGCTGCAAGGTTTTCATTATTCCGAGCACTTAAGCTGATGATGTTGCACTATATCTCAAGCACTTAAGGGTCGAACATGTTGTTGATGCAGATTGTTATTTTCATTCATAAACTAATCATGCTGGGGCTATTTAGTCTTTTTGAAGTTGGTACAAGTTAGCTGGCAGATGGTACTGTTGGTTGAAGCTGAAGCACTGCAACATGGTATTTTCGTAAAGTTTGATACTCACAAAAGTGGTTTTGCAATGGGTAGTGGCGGATCTTAAGCATATAGTATGGATGGGCCGAAAGTCACAAGAACCAATATTTTTCCCTACTTCTAAATTTTGGGTTGGGAATACGGTTCGGGTTGGGTCAAACAATAATTCCAATCCCTAACCTACCAAATTGAAAGAAATACAAAATGGTTAAATGCGAATTGCCAAACCTAGTCTCTGTTGGTTTCTGTTGACTGTTTCGAATAATCGATTTCACTCCTGCACGAGTCGGTCCAAACTTCAGGCCTTAGCAGACAACGACAGTGCCCAATCAATCAATCGGTTTCACACCCGAACGATTTCACCAATTCACTTGCTTGCTTCTCATCTTATGTTTTGATTTCTATGCCGAACCTCATAAGTCAGTAAGTCACAAAACGGCCATCGCACAATGGAACCTCCGTTTGTTCTTGTGTTCGAGCATCAACAAGATGTTAGGGTTGGATTTTGGACTTAATTTTTAGTTTTTTTGTTTAAAATTTATTTTGGGCTTGGAGTTGGTCTTACGGAGTTTTATTTCTTAGCCTTTCTTTACCTTTACGTGTATTTCGTTAATGGTTCCTCTTCTTCGGCTTTAAACAAACTTTACATCTATAAAAATTCAAGGCTAGCCCAGACTCAAATAATATGGATGGGCCGGACTCAATACATACATGCATACATACATACATACAAATAAATTTTTCTGGATAAACGACACTACCGAGCGAAAATGTGATGGGGCCATGGCCCGGTGAAGAAACACTAGATCGAACTGGGTAGTCCAATTGGGTATTTCCCCGGATGAGGTTATGCTGAAGTAATGAGAACATATCCAAGTTGATGCCTGCAAAACAGAACACCGTTGAGTTTCGTTACGGGAAGGACAGAGTGGGGGGTCTTCCCGTAACCACCCTCCGGCGTAAGAATAAGTATCGTACTTTGATCGGAATAAAGTAAGACACAGTATATAATTGCTTAAGGCTTGAGAGTGTGAATGAATACCTTGAAGAGATGATCTTCGTATTTATAGCCGAATGAGGGGGGGGGGGAAGGTGATTGGTGGAGTCGTCACTATCAAGTTATTCCTTCACTGCCTGAATGGACACGTTTCGGGCCTTTATTGGTGCATGAGTTTTTAGGCAGCTGATTCAAAATTATTTTGTTTTGTCAGTTCCCGCCTAACGTGTCGCTCTGCCATTGGATGGTTTCGGTACGTGACCTGGATCCCTCTCTCTTCGCCTTAATTGCGATGTGTATATATAGGGGGGAGGCATTCCACTTTCCGAAATCACTTGAAAAAATTTCTCCTAATCTTCTTATTCCTTCTTCTTCTTCATTCTGACTTATCATTTCGATCAACCATGGCTGGTAGTAAGAAAGGTACAAAGAGAGGTCGGGAGGGCAAGAAATATTCGTCTAAGGGGCTTGTAGAGAACATTTGTATAAACTGAAAGGCCACCGACTTCGAAGACATCGTTAATCTGTATGGGTTAGCGCCGGAGTGGGAGCCGGAGCTCTCTTCTCCTGATTCTATGGCCGATCAACCGCCGGTCGGGAAGATTGCCTTGTACGGTGAGTCGTTCACCACATGCAATTTCCGGTTTCCTATCACCAGGTTTTTCGGAGATTTCTTGGTTGTTACTGGGATCCATATTTCCCAGTTGCATCCATTCGGAGTGATGAGGCTCTGACACTTCGAGTTTTGTTGCAGGGCCCTGGAGATAGAACCTACTGTGAATCGTTTCCTTGCGATCTACAAGATCCAAGTTCGCGGGAGGTGGTTTAGCTTCTGTAAGGCCCCGTTCCCGGTAACCCTACTTTGGTGTCGGATTTGCTATTAAACACAGTTCTAAAATCAGAGTTAATAAAAACTTTCGCGGAATAATAAAAACTTCATGCATTACATTACAAAACATCAAATCAAGTCTTAACATACAAGTTGTCTTTTCATAAATATTAACACAAAATAGTCATGACACTTCTTTATGGATGCCAGTCTCTTTAGCTCATGCCATGTGTCTCTCCTCAAGCCAGCTGCCTCAACCTATTTGCCTACGTGCATACTAAAGTCAGCTACGCTGAGTGAGTTCTAGTTAATCAATTAACATACATTACATTCATACCATACTCATACGTGTCCAGAGATACGTATTCATACCTTATTCACTATCACTTCTTTCATACATACATTACATACATACATACGTTCTTACATACTTTCTTTCATAAAAGCCAAGGGTATACCATAAGCTATTCTATCTTAAACATCACAGATAGCATAAGGGTCTGGTCCCTAACATCACAGATATTATAAGGGTCTGGTCCCTAACATCACAGATATTTTGAGGGTCTGGTCCTTCTGTCTCGAATAACCATACCTTTATCATACGTGCATACTTTACATATCTTCTAGCTATAAATATATATACATACTCGTTCATACAATTATTATGTAATAATACGTTCAATACACAACCATACGCATATCATACACTTGCCACTCAAGTAACTGTATCATCTATCACATAGGAGTATGCACACAGCCCCGAAACATAACAAACAAAGGTGGCTAGAACTCACCTGGAGCCGATTTCTCTCGCCGATAATGGTAATGCCCTTCCTTAGTTGTGCACGGCTAACTGTACAATACATTACGCGTGTCAATTATCCATTACTACTACTTCCTACATCTAATTTAATGAAACCCTCAACTAACGGCGGTCCGGGGGCAGCGTCCCTAGTATCGGGGTCTAGGGGCGGCAGCCCCTAGCAGGATCCAAGGGTCAGAGCCCCTGGCTGGGGTTGAGTTGCCCCCGAAAGAATTTCGCATGGAAAAATTTCACTTCGCATGGAATTTCGCTTCGCATGACTTTTCGCTTCGCATGACTTTTTCGCTTCGCATGACTGTGCGATGCGAAAATATTGATTTCGCTTCGCATGGCTGTGTGATGCGAAATTATTGATTTCGCTTTGCATGGCTGTGCGATGCGAAATTCCTGCCTTTCGTCGTTTTTACCATTTTAATGCCATTTTTCTACTTGTTTCTTCCTTAGGACCCGATTCTACCCTTTTTATGGGTTTTTGGTTTTTACCAACTTTGTATACCCGTGTTTCTCATAGTCCAGACGTCACCTTTTTGTTCTATAATACACCCGTGAGGCTAAAACTTACCAAGTTCATGTTTTTCTTACATTTTACAACCCGATCTATCATTATATCGGTTTGCATGTCGATTCTAACCATAAAACTTAACCCTTTGGCTGAAGCTTACCTTTTTGCTCAGGGTTTAGTTCAGATCTGGACAACTCCGAAGATCTGGACGTTTTCTTGGTGTTTGAGATACTTGTACACCAAGGTCTTCCTTAGTTTTAGCCCGGACTTAGATTCGGTTTTGAGAGAAAATGTGTGTGTTCTTGAGTGTGTGTGTGTTTGGTGAAAGGGAAGAACGTGGTGAAAGGAAGGAGGGGTTGGGTTTATATATGGGACTATGGGCCCCACAACCCACTCACACTTCTAATTTCATTTATTATCCAATCATTAACACACCCAATTAAGTTAACGACACACAGTTAATTGTAGAACTTTCTGTTATTTATAATTCTCAGAAAAGCAGATGTTACAAGTCTACCCTCCTTAAAAGAGTTTTCGTCCCCGAAACCTAACTATTACTACTGAACATATGTGGGTAAAATTTGCGCATCTCTTCTTCGACTTCCCAAGTAGCATCTGATCCTTTACGATGCTTCCATATCACTTTTACTAGGGGAATAACCTTATGACGAAGACGCTTCTCCTTGCGATCAACTATCTCGATAGGCTGCTCAACATAGTTCAACTGTTCGTCCACCTCGATGTCCAGCAATGGCACGTGGGACGTGTCATCCGCTAGACATTTTCTCAAGTGGGATACATGAAAGGTAGAGTGAACTCCTTCCAGCTTATCGGGTAGATCAAGTTTGTAAGCCACTTCACCCACTCGGGCTAAGATTCTGAACTGTCCGATGTACCTTGGACTTAACTTTCCCCTCTTTCTAAAACGTATAATTCCCTTCCAAGGCGAGACCTTAGGCATCACGTGGTCTCCAACATTAAACTCAATCGGCCGTCTCCGCTTATCGGCATGTGACTTCTGACGATCTTGAGCAGCTTTCATTCTGGCCTTTATCTGATCAAACCTTGAGGAGGTTTCTTGCACCATTTCTAAACTTCCAATTTCTTTCTGACCAATTTCTCCCCAACATACGGGAGTTCTACAACGTCTACCATACAACATCTCGAAAGGAGGCATGCCAATACTTGAATGATAACTGTTGTAAGAGAATTCTGCCAAGTGCAAATGATCATCCCAGCTTCCTCCAAAGTCTAGCACACAAGCATGTAGCATATCCTCAAGGGTTTGGACAGTCCTTTTGGACTGTCCATCAGTTATAGGATGATACGCCGTGCTGATGTTCATTCTTGTCCCCATGGCTTCGTGGAACTTCTTCCAGAATCTTGAAGTAAAGCGGGTATCCCTGTCTGACACAATCGACAACGGCACCCCGTGCTTTGTAACCACTTCCTTGACGAAAACGTGGGCCAACGTTTATGACGAGATGGCCTCTCATATAGGCAGAAAATGAACACTCTTCGTCAGACAGTCCACAATCACCCATATGGTATCATGATTATTAGCTGTATGCGGTAGCTTAGTTACAAAATCCATGGTGATGTGTTCCCATTTCCATTCCGGTATCTCTAAAGGCTGTATCTTTCCATACGGTTTCTGGTGCTCTGCCTTGACCTGAAAGCAAGTCAAGCCCTTACTGACATAGTCTACTACTTCGTTCTTCATACCCGGCCACCAGTAGTCCTT
Organism: Bidens hawaiensis; assembly: GCF_021521415.1. Taxonomy (NCBI): domain Eukaryota; kingdom Viridiplantae; phylum Streptophyta; class Magnoliopsida; order Asterales; family Asteraceae; genus Bidens; species Bidens hawaiensis. The sequence continues at coordinate 75,669 of NW_027499306.1, forward strand.
CTTCAAGTCTTGGTACATCTTGGTAGATCCTTGATGAATCGAGTAACGGGACTTATCGGCCTCATCTAGGATTAGACCTCTAAGTTTCCCATGTCGTAGGATCCACATCCAGTCAAACCTGGTCTTTACACCATGAGTATTATCTATCAACTCGTTCTGCTGCCCAAAAATCCTCTCTTTCTTCATCAACCCTTCATCTACCAACACTTCTGACTGCACCGTGCTGATTTCTTTGAAGAAATCCGAATTGATAACCAACTTGTAAGACTTGACCGTCGCGATAACTTCTGCGTTCTTCCGGCTCAAGGCGTCAGCGACTACATTAGCCTTTCGGGGATAGTACTTGATGTCACAGTCATAATCCTTTATCAGTTCTAACCACCTTCTCTGCCTCATGTTCAGCTGTTTCTGCTCAAAGAAGTATTTCAAACTCTTATGATCTGTATATATAGTACACTTGGTACGATACAAGTAGTGCCTCCAAATCTTGAGAGCATGCACCACAGCTGCTAACTCCAGGTCATGCGTCGGGTACGTATGTTCATGAACCTTCAATTGCCTTGACGCATAAGCTATGACATTCCCTCGTTGCATCAACACGCAACCTAACCCCTGATATGACGCATCAGTGCAAACTACCAAATCTTCTTCTCTATCAGGCAGAACAAGGATTGGAGCCTGAGTGAGTCTTTTCTTCAATTCTTCAAACGCTTCTTCCTAGAACCTACCCCAATCGAACACCACAGTCTTTCGGGTCATACCGGTCAATGGTGCGGCTATCTTGGAGAAGCCCGGAATGAATCTCCTATAATAGCCAGCTAACCCTAGGAAACTGTGTATCTCAGTTGGGTTTCTCGGAGTCTTCCAATTCTTTATTGCTTCAATCTTGGCTGGGTCCACGGTAATCCCCTTGGGGGATTGATTATTTGACCTAAAAACTGTACCTCTCGCAACCAAAATGCACACTTAGAGAACTTTGCATACAATTTCTCCTTTTTCAAAACTTCTAATACATCCCTCAGGTGCTCAGCATGGTCAGATTCGGTCTTTGAATAAATCAATATATCGTCAATGAAAACGATAACCGTCTTGTCTAACATCGGCCGACATACCCTGTTCATCATGTCCATAAATGCCGCGGGAGCGTTGGTTAAACCAAACGACATCACAAGGAACTCATGGTGTCCGTACCGCGTCCGAAACACTGTCTTAGGGATGTCCGCCTCTTTCACCTTCAGCCGATGATAACCCAATCTGAGGTCTATTCGCGAGAACCACCTAGCACCTTGCAGCTGATCAAACAGAATAGGTATCCGTGGCAACGGATACCTATTCTTCACAGTAAGCTTATTCAATTCCCTGTAGTCAATACATATCCTCATGCTTCCGTCTTTCTTCTTAACGAACAACACCGGTGCGCCCCACGGGGAAACACTCGGTTTTATAAAACCTTTTTCGAGGAGTTCTTGCAGTTGGGACATCAATTCCTTCATCTCAGACGGCGCTAACCGGTAAGGTGCTTTCGCAACGGGCTGTGCTCCTGGTATTAATTCTATCTGGAATTCTACTTCTCGTTTTGGTGGTAACCCCGGAAGGTCCTCAGGGAATACTTCTGGGTAGTCACACACTACAGGAACGTCTTTCACTTCCTTCGTCTCAGCCGCAGCTTTGACAACGTACGCCAAGTAGGCACTGCACCCTCGTCTTAGCAAACCTTCGACTTTTATCATCGAAATGACGTTAAGCCCTGAACTTTCTCTATCACCATAAACCGTTACTGTACCACCATCCGAAGACTTCAGTCTCACCAATCTACTCCTGCACACTATCTAAGCATCGAATTCAGACAGCCAATCAATCCCCAATACTACATCGAATCCTCCTAAAGTTAAAACATACAGGGTAGCAGGGAATTCGTGTCCTTCCAATTCTATCTTACAATTCTTAACCAAACTCATGATTTTAACTGAGGTCTCATTAGCGGTTTCCACCATAAAAGTTTCAGGCACACGACAACATTTCATCTTAGCTGTCTTACAAAACAGGGTAGATACAAAACTCCTGGTCGCACCTGAGTCAAACAATACGGAAGCGGAAATACCGTTTACTAGAAATGTACCTATCACAACATCTGGGATTTGTTTGGCTTGTTCTTATGTCAACATGTAGGCTCTGGTCCTTGGCCTAGCCTGCTCAGCATCCTTTCTTCCACTTCCACCAGCTTCACCTTCAGTGCACTCCCTTACCATATGACCCGTCTTTCCACATTTGTAACAGGCAGGTTTCGTGTTACATTCGTTTGCGTAATGCCCCATCTTTCCACACTTATAACAGGCATTTGACCCTAGGCTGCACTCCCCTCCATGGGATTCCCACACTTGTTGCACACATCACTACTCTTGCCCCACTTGCACTCACCACCGTGCATTTTCCCACAAGTCTTGCATGACTTTTTCTTCCACACCTTCTGATTCTTATCCCTGGGCTCCACATTTGAGTACCAGGTCGCTTAGCAGGAGCAACCCACTTCTTCTCCTTCTGCTCTTCCACCACCACATCATCCACAACCAGGTCTTAATAAACCATTTCTGCAAGTTCGACAGCAGAATCAAAAGTAGCAGGTTTACTAGCCCGGACAAAGGTGTGGATATTTTGTGGCAGTCCCCTCAAGTAGCACTTGATCCTCTTCGCTTCAGTGTTCACCATGTCAGGGACAAGTCTGGACATGCGGTTGAACTCAGTGGTGTACTCGCGGTGTGTCATTTTCCCCGCCTTCACAGGAACTTCATCTCCGCCCTCTCGACTTCAGCGTCTGCATAAAACTTCTTCATAACCATTTCCTTCAAATCTTCCCACGTCATAGCGTCAATCTCAGTAGGGGTCTTTCTTTGCTCAACCGTTTCCCACCAGAAGATCGCTTCTTCCTCAAACGACTGAGTAGCAAAACCCATGGCTTGGTTGGGGCGGCACTCGCTAATTCGAATAACCTTGTCCATTGTAGTTATCCATTGGAGAGTAGCAATTGCATCCCCTGTACCAGACAGCTTTGGCGGGTCACAACCCTCAAACAACCTGTAGCTACACCCACCTCGGCCTCTCTTACCATTATTGACCTTCTCGGACCGATCTTCACTTGATCCCTCTTTCTAAGTCTCTTCGTCCTTCTTACTACCTTCCCCCTTCTCCCCATCAGTTCCGGTATGGCTTGCGGTTGAATTTCCTTGTTGGTGATTTTGCATCGCAGCAGCTACTGCCTGAGTGATGGCAGCTTGGATAGCAGGATCGAGCTGCTGCCCTTCATCCCGCACCGTCATGTCTCTCTTCCTCAGACTCGTGGATTGGTTCCTCGGGGGGTACTTGGGTAACAGGTGGTCTACCACGTCGACTCGTGCGACTTCCTTGTCCAGTAGTCTTCTTAGTACCAGCCATTCGTATTCTATAGGAAAACACAAACGTCATCACTTTAGGAATTGTTTAGTACAGGAATAGTAAGGTTAACAGGTAATAACATTAGCCAGTTGTGATTAGCTGATCACAATACTCCCCATGTCCTACATACTTCCCTTTGTGAGTCCACTTGTGCTAGTTTCGACGTATAATAGTTGGTTGATCACACGTTTCACATCTTCACACATAAACAAGCAATTCTATATCTAGCTATTAAGTTTGCTTTCTTACTCATTCTTTACTATACACAAGATCATGATCAACTTACACAATATGATTACTTTCTAAGCTTTCTTGGAAGACACATGGCATTCTTGGACTGGCATCTTCTTTCTTTTCTTCCTTAAGTCCCATTCTCTGTTCGAGTCTAAGCACGTGGGATGCTTATTTCTCTCGAACTTATGCTCTGATACCAACTTGTAAGGCCCCGTTCCCGGTAACCCTACTTTGGTGTTGGATTTACTCATAAACACAGTTCTAAAATTAGATTTAATAAAAACTTTCATGGAATAATTAAAACTTCATGCATTACATTATGAAACATCAAATCATGTCTTAACATACAAGTTGTCTTTTCATAAATATCAACACAAAATAGTCATGACACTTCTTCATGGATGCCAGTCTCATTAGCTCGTGCCATGTGTCCCTCCTCAAGCCAGCTGCCTCAACCTATTTGCCTGCGTGCATACTAAAGTCAGCTACGCTGAGTGAGTTCTAGTTAATCAATAAACATACATACATTCATACCATACTCATACGTGTCCGGAGATACGTATTCATACCTTATTCACTATCATTTCTTTCATACATACATTACATACATGCATACGTTCTTACATACTTTCTTTCATAAAACCCTATGGTATACCATAAGCTATTCTATCTTAAACATCACAGATAGTATAAGGGTCTGGTCCCTGACATCACAGATATTATAAGGGTCTGGTCCCTAACATCACAGATATTATAAAGGTCTGGTCCCTAACATCACAGATATTATGAGGGTCTGGTCCCTAACATCACAAATATTTTGTGGGTCTGGTCCCTCACATCTCAGATATTTTAAGGGTCTGGTCCCTAACATCACAGATATTTTAAGGGTGTGGTCCCTTCTGTCTCGAATAACCATACCTTTATCATACGTGCATATTTTACATATCTTCTAGCTATAAATATATATACATACTCGTTCATACAATTATTATGTAATAAAACGTTCAATACACAACCATACGCATATCATACACTTGCCACTCAAGTAAGTGTATCATCTATCACATAGGAGTATGCACAAAGCCCCGAAACATAACAGACAAAGGTGGCTAGAACTCACCTGGAGCCGATTTCTCTCGCCGATAATGGTAATGCCCTTCCTTAGTTGTGCACGGCTAACTGTACAATACATTACGCGTGTCAATTATCCATTACTACTACTTCCTACATCTAAGTTACTGAAACCCTCAACTAACGGAGGTCCAGGGGCAGCGCCCCTGGTAGCGGGGTCTAGGGGCGGCAGCCCCTAGCAGGGTCCAAGGGGCAGAGCCCCTGGCTGGGGTTGAGCTGCCCTTGGAAGAATTTCGCATGGAAGAATTTTGCTTCGCATGACTTTTTCGCTTCGCATGACTGTGCGATGCGAAAATATTGACTTCGCTTCGCATGACTGTGCGATGCGAAATTATTGATTTCGCTTCGCATGGCTGTGCGATGCGAAATTCCTGCCTTTTGTTGTTTTTACCATTTTAAAGCCATTTTTCTCCTTATTTTTCCTTAGGACCCGATCCTACCCTTTTTATGGGTTTTGGGTTGTACCAACTTTGTATACCCGTGTTTCTCATAGTCCAGACGTCACCTTTTTGTTCTATAATACACCCGTGAGGCTAAAACTCACCAAGTTCAAGGTTTTCTTACATTTCACAACCCGATTTACCATTATATTGGTTTACATATTGATTCTAACCATAAAACTTAACCCTTTGGCCGAAGCTTACCTCTTTGCTCCGGGTTTGGTTCAGATCTGGACAACCCCGAAGATCTGGACGTTTTCTTGATGTTTGAGATACTTGTACACCATAGTCTTCCTTAGTTTTAGCCCGGACTTGGATTCGAGTTTTAAGAGAAAATGTGTGTGTTCTTGAGTGTGTGTGTGTGGTGAAAGGGAAGAAAGTGGTGATAGGAAGGAGGGGTTGGGTTTATATAGGGACTATGGGCCCCACACCCAATTAAGTTAATGATACACAGTTAATTATAGAACTTTCTGTTATTTATAATTCTCAGAAAAGCGGATGTTACAGCTTCCACGTTCAGCGGAAAGCGATAGGCACTGAGCCTCCGCGGAGTGCCCACGAGTGGAAGAATAAATTTCTTTGGGTTAACGCCGATGTTATTCCATTGGTTATGACCCGCCACTCGCTTACCGAACGATTTTCTCACTTTCCGGTTGCTGTTACGGAAGGTGAAGAGTGGTATGCGAAGCTGACGCGGATCCCAACCCCTATGGGTCTCATTCCGGAGTCAGCTCTGACGTAGGTGGGGATGAGCCGCCTTTGGCCGTATCCGGATGACCACCCTTACTTCTCTCGAGATGATGACAGTAAGTTTCTAGATCCAAGTTCCTTTTTTGGTGTTTGTACTTATGTCATATTTTTCTTTCACCTTTATTTCAAGGAAGAGCTCGCTGTTTGAAGTTCTCATCCCCACTATTGTGGGGAACATGTATCGGAAGATGCTGGAGATGTACCAAAAGCCTGTTCTTAAACAGACCCGTGGAAACTTTCTTTTCCCGACCCTTGGTCGCACTGAGCCTGTGGTCAATGAGTTCGTCGTGGCTTAAGGTGTGTACATTCTGAACCCTAAACCTCTTTGTGTCATGCACCCGGACGGGACGATTGTCCTTTCTTCTAGTGATGAATCCTCTAGTGAGGATTCAACTAGTGAGGGTTCCCTGCCCAGTATTCCGGAGAGTATTTATGCTGGCGTGTTGCGTGCTATTGCAGATCTTGCCTGCCGTAGGAAGAGGGCGGATAAGGCTAGTGTATCTGACCTGAACAAGGATTCTAATGCCGATGATCCCGCTGGCGAGGAGGCTGATGTGGATGAGGATCATGCTGACCGGGAGACTTCCGAGCCTGCCAATGATCCCGCTGGTGGGGAGGCATTTTGGGGTGCTGATGATCCCGCTGGTGGGGAGGCACCCAGGAACGCCGATGATCCCGCCGGTGGGGAGGCTTCCATTGTTGGAGGTGAGGGACCACCTCCGAAGAAGATCAAGCTGACCCGGCTTCAGGACCGGGTCAAGAGCCAGACTATTGTACGCCAACCCGCAGGTAACTGTACTTTGTATTTATGGGTTTGTGTTGTAGATATCTTCTAACCTTCGTTTCTGGATCTGCAGTTGCGCCCGCTGTACGTCCGCCTTCTCCGCCTCCAGAGGTTTTGCAGAAGGTTAGTGAGGATGTGCCTCTTGAGGATGTTCCTATGCCGCCACCTGAGATATGCCTCCAAAAGATACACCTGTAACCCCTCTGGTTTCCAGGGGTGGAGTAATCTCATCAAGGGGACTCCCTCTTTCACCCCTCATGGAACCTTGGTCCTGACGCGCTTTTCACTGATCCACGTGTGTCCCAAGAGTTCTTTGAGCACTGCCTTCCGCCCTGAGTGTAACAGGATACACTCCCAAACTCATGCTAGTCTGGCTCAATCACTTAGCTATCACTTGGCTAATGTGTTGTCGACTAGCCGTGAGGTATTTAAGGGCTGGGTGGTCGGTCAAGGCAACCTTGAGCGCGCCGTTCAGTGTATGGATGAAGCTGAAGCGGCGAGGGATGCTGCCCTGGCGGAGGCCAGGAAGGCTGAAGCTGCTCTCCTGGCTGCCCAGGAGCGGAACAAGCGTCTGGAGGAGCGGGTGGCCGCTCAGGTCAAGTTTGTCGCCGCCCGGGATGAGGATGTCCGGAGGCTTGCGGTGGAGGTGAAGAGAAAGGATGATCTCCTTGCTTCCGTTTCCAAGGAGAAGGAAGATCTGGAAGTGGCCTTCACCAATTCCTCGGATGAATGGCATTGGCTCCTCAAGTTTGGCATCCCAAAGGTAAATATTTTGATTTTCTCTTATATTGGGATTATTATTCTGACTTTCTTTGGAACATATTTTCAGGCTTATCAAGGATGGTCCTGAGCTTGGGGATTGCCTTGCTGACTTGCTGGTCAGCTCTTCGCGGGTAGGTCGCCAGGCTGGTTTTGCGGAGGGTTACCCCATGGCTCGCGAGGGACGTCCGTCCTCCGAGTTTGAGCTTCACGGCCAGGATTGTCAAAAGGAATATGAAGCACAGATGGATTCCTTTGATAACCTTTCCTTTGACATCCTGAAGTATATTGAGGAGAACCGTCACGAGCCTACCGCGGTTGGGGAGCTACGTCTTCACGTGAACCGGTTGATCACGGAAGCCGAAGAAAAGGAAGCCCCCAAGGAAGACTAGGAATAGGTTGTAATATTATTGCATTTCCTTTCTTCTTGTAAATCTTTGTAAATGAAATGAAAACTATCTTTTTCTTTTATTGTGTTGAACTTATCGTCTTTATGTTTCGGCTTTGTTTGATGGGTTGTCCCAGTCGTGGGTGACTACCTTGCTGGTAACCCTTCCGCTTACGATTATGACTTGTCTTTTTCTTGTTCTTTTTCTTAACTTGCATTCCAATAATGCCTGACATGTCAACCAAAGTATTTAGTTTGCCCAGTTACTATAGAACTAGAAAGTCGCCAATTATTTTGGGGGCTGACTGATGTAACGGGTCTCCACGGCCTAGAAAAGGGGCTGTCAGCTGGCACCAGACATATCTCAGGATTTTAAATTTTTTGAGTTTTGATTTTCCCGCCTGACGTGGCATGATCTGACTGGTGAACAACTGTTCCGTACTGTTCCACGCATTTAATGTTGCTTCTATATATACCCGTCTCTTTATCTCCTTACTTTGTATTTGAACGACGAAGATAATTTCGCCGGAAGTTTTAAGGTATTCTCTCTTCAAACCAGAAAGTCTTCTTCTACTTCTTCTCCGGCGACCATAGCTCGTTGTAGTAAATTCTTAGCCGAATATATGGCGTCGGTGAGGCCTGATTACCAGACCATCGACTCTGTATCCATTGATTGGGACGTCAAGGGCTTTCAAGACATCATTAATGCTTATGTCATTGCTCCAGAATAGGAGCCGGAATTTCCGGCACCTGGTTCTACGGCGAGCCATTCTCCGGTGGGGAAGATGGCCGTGTTTGCCGAGTATTTCAGCTCTGGGAATCTCCGATTTCCGATTACCCGGTTTCTGGGTTAGCTGATAACTGGGAATATGATTCATATTTCCTAGCTTCATGCTTCGGCGGTGATGCGCATGCATCACTTTGAGTTTTGCTGCCGGGCCGCATGGCATTGTGCCTACTATTGATAAGTTCGGCGTGTTCTACCGCTTGCATGGTAGGGGCGGCCGCTATATTTGCCTTACGACTGACCAGAAGGCTATTGCTGTGGACATGCCTCTCCTCGACCCACAGTGGGCCAGGAAATTCTTCTGGATACGGGAGGATGTGATCCTGTCGCCCATGTATTGGCATTTGGCGGATCAGCCTTTGGTTGCCTTGCCATTTGTTGAACGTCCGGAGAAGCGTGGGTGGTATCAACAATTGACCCATACCCCCACTCATATGCGTCCCATCCCTTAATCTGCTCTTGTGAGAGCTGGGATGAGTCGCTTGTGGCCTTATCCGGACGATGTGCCATATTTTCGGAAGCGAGATGGATGTAAGTAGCCTTATTTTACTTCCTGAGTTTATTCTGGTTTCTAATTTTGGCTTATTTTGCAGCTGAAGGTCTCCTGTTGTGTGTCCTTGTGGCGGGCGTGCCTGGGGTCATGCACATTGCTGCTCGTGACAAGAAAGAGCACCCTATCCTTGACAAGACAGGGATAGTTTTTTGTTTCCTGAACAAACCCGTCCGGGGCCTGTAGTCTCAGAGGATATGTTTGCGACAGGTAATTTAACTTCGATATGACCAAGGGTAATTTCCTACGTATTTTCGCCAGTTACTAAATATGTTTTACGATACAGCCTTTGGTCGCAAGAGGAAGGAAACGTCGTCCAGCCACGCTTCGTTGGAGGTGGCTGGTGAAAAACAGGGAACGGATCTTCCTCCCCCTTACTTCGAAAGCGAAGAGGGTCCGCCTTAGTGACTGCGTTGCGGTCAATGCTAAAGGTATCTCATATATTTATGGACCTGTGTTTATTGTTTGGTTGCTTACTTTGTGGTTTATTCTTGTACAACCCCTGTTATTCTTTTGGGCTCTCCCCCCGCTAAGGGTGACAGTCGGCGGTCTACTACGGGTAAGGGGCAGTACAAGGAGGATTCAACCTCCTCTGATGCCCAGAGGTTGGAATTGCCGCCTTCGTCTCCTGTTCGTGAAGCTGAGGGGCCTTCCGAGCGAGTGGTGGTACCTCCTCCGCCTCCTCATGAATCCGATGGGGGGAAGGGGGTCAGTACTGCGCCGAGCGGTGTCGTTCGGCATGTTCATGAATGGAATTTGACCTCTTCCTCGTGATTTTCTGATGGGGAAGTGTGTTTTAATTTCCTTCATGAGGGTGTACCTCCCGCGGAGCGTGAGTACCAGAGGAATCGGTCCCGGGTATCTGTCGGCAATTCATATATATATCATTTGGCCAACCTGGTTTCAACAACCCAGGAGATATATCGGGACTGGAACTTCATGGGGCGGAACTGGGGTTCTCAGGAGAACCTGTTGGAAGAACTCCGGGCAGAAAGGGAAAAATATCGTCTCGCGGCTAACACCGACAGGTGGAAGTTAAGAGATTCTAAACGGACTCTTGAACAAGAGAGGGAGCGGCAGGCTGCTGCTTCCAAGGATTGGGAAGAGGCATGTCGGCGACAAAATGCTGCACTCGAGGCGGCACGCTCTCTAATCCGTGCACGTGAAGCTGAGCTTGCTAAGGCAGAAGAAGCCAAGAGTGATATTGAAGCTCGCCTTGCATCTCAGGAGGAAGTTATCAGTACTCTTCACGCTGCCGCTGCTGAGAAGGATCAACTAATTGAAGATTTGATCATGGAAAACACCAAGTACGTTGGTGAGCAAGGCGCGTTGAAGTTAAGTGCCGAGGAGGCTTCCTCCGACCGTGCCTGGTTGATGTGGGAAGGTTTTCCCAAGGTATGGGTTCCTCTATCTTTATCATGGCTTGTGACTCCGTTTTTCTGATTCTTGCATTGTTTTGGTAGGTTATCTCTCGTATTCATAGAGGAGACGAGTTAGTAAACTGCCTTGCTAACCTTCTATGCGCATCAAGTGATTCGGGACGCAAGGCAGGTTTCCAGGAGGGGATAGCCTTTGCTCGGGAAGGTCGCCCCATTAAAGATTTTGACCTTTAAGGCGTGGATGTGGATGGGGAATATGATGCACGAATGAATGCTTTTGACCAACTGCATTTCCCCATCCAGGATGGTATCCAAAGTTTTGCTAAGGCGGCGGATGGCGTTCGCTAGTTCCATGACTATCTTTATGAAGAATAATTTCATTGTATATATATTTTTTCTCTTGTTCCTGTAATCCCTATTTTGAATGTATATATGACATGGATTTTACATTTTGTCTTATATGAGTACAATATAAATGTGTGTGAGCTAAATTCGTCATGTATCCTAAATATTGGATTAGGATAAGTATTGGCACGCAGGCCTATCCGTACAGGAATTAACATTCTAAAAATTTTAAAAACGGGTAACTGTGTATAACTGTATTTGCATTAATTATTAGTTCGCGAGAAACAAAATTTGGTACGCAGACCGAAATAGACAAGGCACGCAGGCCAGTGTAGAGGCACGCAGGCCTAAAAGACAATTATGTAGCTTAGATATACCACCTTCGTAGTTGCGCGACGTTCCAAGTTTTGGGAATGGGAATGCCATCTAACTTTTTTAACTTGTAGGCACCCTTCCCCAGAATTTCGTCCACTTTGTAGGGGCCTTCCCATGTGGGGGATAATTTTCCTGGCAATTCGGTATTTGATGCTTCATTGTTCCGGAAGACATAGTCCCCTTTGTGGAATGCACAAATTTTAACCCGCGCATTATAGTATTTCTAGAGTTGGTTTTTGTATTTATTTTCGCGTATAGCTGCCAGCTCACGTCTTTCCTCCAGGATGTCTAAGTTCATCCTGAGTTCCTTTTCATTGTCTTCCATTAAGAGGATTCTTGCGGATGGGAGGCCAATTTCGGCAGGAATCATTGCTTCCGTGCCATATGTTAAACAAATGGTGTTTCCGAGTTGCTAGTTTTTTTGTTGGTGCGATGCGCCCACAATACATGAGGCAACTTGTCAACCCATCCTGTTCTTTTGGTTCCCAGTCTGGCTTTGATGCCTTCTTTGATGTTGTGATTAGCTCGCTCCACCTGCCCATGTGTTCGAAGCTAGTATATGCCAGTTTGCTCAAGGCATCCGCGGGTCGATTCTCACTTCTTTTGATGTGCACGACTTTACACGAAGTGAATTCTTGCATAAGGTCTTCGGCTTGGGACAGATATGAGGCCATGACATCATTCTTTGCTTCATATGTCCCTAAGACCTGCCCTGCAATAAGCATAGAATCGACCCAAGCCTCCAAAAATTTTCCACCCAGCTTTTTTGCAATCCGCAGTCCGGCCAAGAATGCCTCGTACTCGGCTTCATTGTTCGTGCTTTTGAAGTTTAAATTGATGGCATAGGTGAACTCTTGGCCGTCTGGATTAATCAATTTCAAACCCGCGCCTGATCCCTTTCCACCATGCTCCATCTGTAAACAGAGTCCATTGTTGACTTTCATCGGAAGGGATCGGGGGTTGTTGTTCAAGCAAGCATTCATGGACTTTGCCTGCGGGTACTTATGTGATAAAGTCTGCCAAGACCTGGCCTTTGATCGCGTGTCTAGGCTTATACTCAATGGAGTGTTCGCCTAGTTCGATTGCGCATTTGGCTAATCTCCCCGATAATTCAGGTTTAGCTAACACGTTTTACAGCTTGTAGTCTGTCAAAACTTGTATTGGGTGGCCTTGGAAGTACCTCTACAACCGCCGCGCCGCATAAACTATCCCCAGCACCAGTTTTTCAAGCATCGAGTACCGGGTTTCGGCATCTGCTAGCGTTCTGCTGATGTAGTATATCGGTGTTTGGATGGCCTTACGATCCGTTAGGAGGACTGCCCCAATTGCAATATCCGAAACGGACATATACAAAATGAGAGGTTCTCCTTCTCGGGGTGCGGTCAATGTTAGAAGCTCCATGAGGCATTTTTTCACTTCCAGGAACGCCGCCTCCGCTTCCGGTGTCCATTTGAAATGTGCCTTTTTCTGGCAATTTTTTAATGTTGACATGAATGGGTAAGATTTAGCTGCATGATTTGCCAAAAATCTGTTTAGAGCCACTAATCTTCCATTCAACGTTTGGACTCTTTTAGTTAAGACGGGGAGGGCATCCGGGCGATGGCTTGCACCTTCTCCGGATTTGCTTTGAATCCCTCCCCGGTGACAATCACTCCCAGGAACTTTCCTTCTTCCATGCCAAAAGAGCATTTCGAAGGGTTAAGTTTCATGTTTATCTTCCTGAGTATGGAGAAAACGTTTTCAATGTCTCGAAGTATTTGATCGTCCTCCACACTCTTGATGACCAGATCATCCATGTATACCTCCAGGTTCTTCCCAATCTGACCTCTGAAGGTGTTGTCCATCAAACGCTGATACGTGGCTCCCGTGTTTTTTAGACCGAATGGCATCATCTTGTAGCAGAATGTGCCTTGATCGGTTTGGAAAGCAGTTTTATCTTCATCACTGTCCGCCATTTGTATATGGTGGTAACCCTTGTAAGCGTCTAGGAAACACTTGAATTTGAAGGGTGCCACTACGTCTACATTGAGATCAATCTCTGGAAGCAGGTAACAATCCTTGGGGCAAGCCTTGTTTAGGTCCCTAAAATCGATGCACATCCGCCATGAGCCGTTGCTTTTAGGGACCATCACCGGATTCGCGACCCATGTTTGGTACTGAATTTCGCGAATGATGCCCGCATTTAACAGATCCTGCACTTGCTCGTTCATGGCATTTGTTTGTTCTGGACCCATCTTCCTCTTTTTCTGAACGATCGGTGTATATGCCAGATTAACCCGCAGCTCGTGGGACGCCCGTCATATCCGAAGGCTTCCAGGAAAAGATATCAGCGTTTTTTATCAGCAACTGCTTCAGAATGACGCGCACCATTTCTGAAATGGTGGCCACGATTGTGACGGTTTGTTCCGGATACTCCAGATTGACGACACATTTTTCGGGTTCTGTCCGCAGTGCCTTCTTGGGTACCTTCGCAGGCTTTGATCCTTTTGTTGCGTAGCAATATTTGTTGACTTGGATTATTGCTACTCCTGTTCTCGTCGGGACACCCACTCACCGTGTGCAGTGGAAGGATTGGCGTTGAAGTCACCAATCGCTTCCCGCCCTAAGATTATATCATGCATGGATCTCGCAGGTAGGTCAAGGAACTCAACATCCTCGGTCCTTTAGTGGATCCCATCACTCAGCGTGACAGGGAATGTTATGACCCCCTCAGGGTGCATAACCTCGTACCCAAATCCAGAAATTGGGGCGTGCACAGGTTTCAACTTTGCCTTGTCCTCTTCGTCTAACTGCTCAAAACACTGTTCGTACATTATATCAGACATAATTCCAGTATCGAAGAATACGTATTAGGACCGATAGTGACCGAACAGAGCTATGACGATTAGAGGTTGCTTCATGCATGGCCCTCCTTTTACTCTTAGAAAAACTACGGGCTCATTTTTCCACTCATCTTCATTTGCTTCCCTCCGCTTCAACTTCCGAGGGGGTTCGCCTTGGATCATGTGCACATTCAAATCCTTAATCTGCTTTCGCGGGGGACCTTTGTCTGCGGGAGCTGCATTCTTCCACGGACCATGTCGCACGTTTTTAAGCAGATGATCAAGTTTTCCAGACTTGATAGCCGCCTCGATCTCATTTTTCAAGCTTATGCATTCATTCGTGTCATGTCCGATGTCTTCGTGGAACATGCAATGTTTGTTCGGATTCAGGTTTACTCGCTTGACCAGCGGTTGAGGTTTCCTGAATTCGATATTCTCTGAAAGATTTCAGACGGGGTCTTCTTTAAGGGTGTCCAATGATGTCAGTCGGACTTGCCTGCTGCCCTGTCCTTTTGTTTCTGCCCGATCAGTGATCTGGCATCGAACTGCTTGGGTGAGCTTTCCGGGGGCTGAATCCTTAACCATATTGAACCCTTCTCTTTCGATTGAGCGTTCAGTGGCTCAGATCTTGTTTGCTGTTTGGGTGCTTCTCGCCCTAGCAATTTTTCTGTAGCTGCGAAAACTTTTGCCGCGGACATGATCACGTCCTAAGTCTGGGGCATTGCGTCCTGGCCTGTCAAACATCTGACCATCTCAAGGCTTCTTGCGTTTACCCGGAACGCTCCCCGCAGCATGTCTTCACTGATTCCACCGATATTCAGGCTCTCATTGTTGAACCTGGTGATGAAGTTTTCCGGTGATTCGTTATCTCGTTGGATAACACTCAGGATTTCGGACGCATATCTGGTATGTTTACGTTGCTGACTAAAATGCTGCCAGAACTTTGCTACCAGGTCGTCCCAGCTGCTAATTTGACCGTCCGGTAATTTCTCAAACCATTCTCTGGCTGCTCCCGTTAGTGTCAATACGAACATATGACACCAATAGGGCAGGGTCCATCCGCTTACTCCCCCAACCGCTGTGAAGTTCAACAGGTGATCCCTTGCAACATTCATCCCATTGTATTTTCCCAAATTGCTCGGGATCTTGATGTAAGTTGGGAAGGGAGCGATTGCTATCCTCGGAATAAACTTCGATTTTTCCGCGAATGCCGCGGGGCGGTATGGTTTGGTGAAGTCTTCTTCCGCATCGCTGAAGTATTCAGCATGCATGACTTACGGCTTGGGACGACTGGAGGTTTCCCTACCATAGTCCCAGCTACCGTCACTCGCGTAGTCTTCCTCCTGGAACGTTTCTTTCTGTCGAATATCCCGTGGAGTTCTGTGGGATAGAGTACGCTGGGTGTGATAACTTCTTTCGTGGCTCTTTGCCAGTGAACGACAAGCTGATCGAGAGTTGTCCTCCAACTCTGGATCTTGAGTACGTCATACTGGTGGCGGAGGCGGAGACAGCGAGTCGTACGTCAGTGTCCTGGCTTGGACCTGATCTCGCCTTACTCTTCGTTCATACTACTCTTTCAGCCGGTGTTTCTCCAGTTGGTACTACTCTTCTAGGGTGAGGAAGCTTTTACCAAATCTGGCCTGATAAGCTCTCGTTTCATCCCATCATATCTGGGAAACTCTCCAGCTCCGTCTTCCAGAGCCGGAGTTTGAGTGGACCGTTGTATCTCGGTGACCTTATGCCTCGAGAACTCTCTGGTCCAGTCTTCCCGGACTGGGTTCTAGCGTTCCTGCGTGGTGCAAAGTCGTCGAACCTAGGAACTTCTCCGGTCCTATTGTCGAATACCGGAGTTCTTGTCACACCCTCAAAATCCACTAACAGAGGTTTACCGTCAGAGGGTGTGAACTGGCAGGATCGGAATCATCAGTTATAATCAAACCATAAAATAAAGTTTCAAAACCATGAAAACGTTTACGAGTAATTAAATGCGGAAGCGTAAAAACCTTTAATCAAAAGTTGCGTCACGCAGGACGACTTAAAACCAAAGATAACCGTAAAAAATAAGTTTAAAGGACAAAAGCGTTTTCAATCAATGCATGTTCCTAAACCGCGTGCCCGCCTCGGCTACCTGAGAATAACATACTAAAAGTGTCAACACAAGGTTGGTGAGTTCACAAGTTATATAAAAATAAATCGTTTAGCGCTTGCGTTCAGCGTTTTGCGTTAAGCGTTTTGCGTTAAGCGTTTTGCGTAACCACGTTACGGCGTTTTGCGTTACCAGATAGTGTTATGTCAAATTATATATCGATAGGTAGCTAATCTATACAACAAGTATTACTAAGTGTTCGACACCGAAGCTGACTCGTTTAGTAAGTGCCTTGTCACCAGGTCCTCCAGACCATGGTACGTGTTAGCCAAAATTACACCCGCTCGACCTCCAGTCGAGTTTAGCGTTGGGTAGGGTTTGTCAAACCCAGTAGTACTACTCAACAGTGACTCGCTATTCTAAATATTGACCGGTTCGATGTGTAGGACTTCAAATATTTCGTTTGCCACTTAGCCTTTACAAGTGATATATAATTTATAACAAAATCTCAAATGCGTTGTGGAGTATGTTATCTCCCCCAAGTGAAAAACGTTTGAAAATAGTTTAAAGAGGGGAAAGTGAAACTCACTGTTTGCGAATAATTTCCCAAAATAAATCACCAAGATGCGCATATGTCTTAGGTTTCCAGAACATATTTTATTACATTTTTATTCCTCATAGTTTTCTCACAATCATCAAATCATTACAGCAAACTCATAACAGTCAGATTCATGCACAACAGAATGTTAATTGCAATTCCCGTTAAACGAAAAATCCAATAAATGCAAGACCACTTGGGTTTGGTTCCTAACTCAATGAGTCAACTTACAGAAGTGGAACCAACCCAATTGGTCTCGTAGTTCATGAGATATAACATTTACAACATAACCTAACAGCAGGTCTAACAGCTCAGCTTTGCGCAACGTTTTTGTAAAATCATAAAAGTTAACTTCTACTTGTCCAAAAATTACAAATTTATACTTTGTAGAAACTAGACTCAACCTAGTTTACTGTAGTACCAATAATCTCAACCAATTTTCACGTTTACACTTCGTTACAGTCACTTAAACATCAAATACACATTCTGTTCAGAAACTGTTTGCATCCAAACTCCATATATTAACAACCTATGAACTATCATGCATTCATATGATCCTCTAGACTCCATAAACACCATTCATACACATCAATTACATATTACATACTTGATTAGGGTTTGTGTTTGAACTCAAATCAAAGACACAACAATCAACATGCAACAAGATTCAATCTACTTATCAAATCATCATTCAATCAACCACAATCATGTTAGCTATCTACATACACAAAATCGGCAGGTCTAGGGTTTGTGGTTAACCCAACAAACATCAAAATTAAGCTACAAGAATGTAAAGGATGATCAATTATACCTTCCTAGCACCTAGTTCTTGGATTAAACACTTGATTTCTTAATGTATGTGTGTGTGGAAGTCGACGGCAGCAAGGAGCAAAGGGAGGGGAGACCGATAGGGTTGGGATTAATAATAATAATAGTTAGGGTTTAATTTTTAAGGTTATATTTATAGACACACAAGTTACACTCAAGTCCCTCTACTTTCAAGTGTTGTTTTTCTAACTTAACTAACTTAGTTCTTGTTTCTTGTTTAGCATTACACACAATATAATCAAGTAACACATATGTTAACACATAATTATCACATAATTATTATGTTGACGTTTTTCGTTTATTCCTCAATCGTTTGCGTCAACTTGTTTGCGTTTCGGTGCAAATCCCGAGAGACTACACATGTAGTAAGTGTTAAGCTTCATTTAAACCCTAGTTTAAATGTAATGAAGTGTGCGTTATAGATTTAGTGATCTTAAGTTTGAATTGACGGAGTTGAGTTAACGGAGTTAACCTGAAATTGACGATTGTCACATCATTCCCATGTTGAAGAATTTTCGTCCCGAAAATTTGAGTCAAGTCGTGATGAGAGTCTGAAAGAGTAAGAAAAAAAAAATTTCAGTTTGTCATATCATCCCCTAGTAGAAAGAAATTTCGTCCTAAAATTTAATTCATACCTCCGGTGATGTCTGACGGTTTGCCGAGTTTCGCGGTTTTCTGTGTTTGGTTAGTCCTTCAAAAAGGTGAGGATACTTTTTCATCATTTGATCCTCGCGTTCCCACGTGAACTCCGGTCCACGTCTCGAGTTCCAACGAACCTTAACGATTGGAATTTTGCTGTGTTTGAGCGTTTTGGTTTCCCAATCCAAAACCTCGACTGGTTCCTCAATGAAACGTAACTGTTCATCAACTTGTAGTTCCTCCAAAGGGACTACTTGGGTTTCATCAGATAGGCATTTCTTCAAATTTGATACGTGGAATACATCGTGTACGCCACTGAGTTCTGTTGGTAGGTCCAGTCGGTACGCCACCGGACCAATGAGATCAGTTAACCGGTACGGACCAACATACCGTGGGTTGAGTTTGTTTCGCTTCCCAAAGCGAACCACACCTTTCCAAGGTGAGACTTTGAGTAACACTCGATCGTTCACTTGAAATTCGAGAGGTTTTCGGCGCTTGTCGGCGTAACTCTTTTGGCGGTCTCGTGCTGCTGCCATGCGATTTCGGATTTGAACAATCTTTTCCGAAGTTTCGAGTACCAGTTCTGGACCAGTGATTTGGCTGTCACCCACTTCTGCCCAGCTGAGTGGTGATCGACACTTCCGTCCGTACAGCGCTTCAAACGGCGCTGCCTTAATACTTGCGTGGTAGCTGTTATTGTATGAAAACTCTACCAAGGGTAAGTGGGGTTCCCAACTTTTTCCGAAATCCAATACGCAGGGCACGCAACATATCCTCCAGGGTCTGAATAGTTCGCTCGCTTTGCCCATCCGTCTGAGGATGGTATGCTGTGCTCATATCGAGACGGGTGCCTAATGCGCTTTGCAGCGACTTCCAAAAGTGCGAAGTGAAACGAGAATCTCGATCGGAAATGATCGAGACAGGCACTCCGTGTCTCGACACTACTTCCTTCATGTAAACACGAGTCAGTCTTTCCATTTTGTCCGTTTCTTTAATCGCTAGGAAGTGTGCCGATTTAGTCAACCGGTCAACGATCACCCAGATGGTATCGCATCCCGTCGGTTTCTTAGGTAAACCCGTAATAAAATCCATTGAGATGTGTTCCCATTTCCACATTGGGAGTTCCGGTTGTTGCAGTAGACCAGATGGTTTCTGGTATTCTATCTTGACTCTGGCACAAGTCAAGCATTTGCTCACGTAGGTGGCAATGTCGGCTTCATGTTCGGCCACCAGTAAAGTGCCTTTAAATCATGATACATTTTATCTGAGCCAGGGTGGATAGAATATCGGGACTTGTGAGCTTCGTCCATCACTAGAGTTCTCAACTCTCCGTACCGTGGAACCCAAATCCGGTTCTCAAATATCGGACCCGTCCGATCTGGTTTCAAGTTGCTTGTTCATGCCCCGCATGAGTTTCGATGGAAGATTATCATCTTTCAAAGCTTCAAGTTGCGCATCGCGAATCTGATCGGGAAAGCTGGCATGAATCGTGAGTTGCAATGCTCTCACCCGACTGTGTTTATCTGTTTCTTTTCTGCTGAGGGCGTCGGCCACCACATTGGCCTTGCCAGGGTGGTACTTGATGGCACAATCATAATCTTTAAGCAGCTCGACCCAACGACGCTGTCGCATGTTCAGCTCCTTCTGATCGTAGATATGTTGGAGACTCTTGTGGTCGGTGTAAATGGTAAACTTGGTACCGTACAAGTAATGCCTCCATATCTTAAGAGCAAACACCACAGCTCCGAGTTCCAAATCGTGGGTCGTGTAGTTCTTCTCGTGAACCCGTAGTTGTCGAGAGGCGTAGGCTATAACCTTCTCGAGTTGCATCAGCACACAACCGAGACCTTGTATAGATGCGTCACAGTGTACCTCAAAATTTTCCGTTCCCTCTGGGAGGGCTAAAATAGGGGCGCTACAAAGCTTGGTTTTCAACAGTTGAAAAGCGGATTCTTGCGCGTCACCCCAATTGTACTTGGTGCCTTTGTGAGTCAAAGCGGTGAGGGGTTGAGCAATCTTTGAAAATCCCTCGATGAAACGCCGGTAGTAGCCGGCCAGTCCTAGGAATTTCCGCACCTCAGTCGGAGTCTTAGGTGCTTCCCAGTTTTTGATGGCCTCTACCTTACCGGGATCGACATGGATACCATTCTCGTTGATCACATGTCCTAAAATGTGAACCTCGCGAAGCCAAAATTCACATTTCGAGAGTTTAGCATACATTTGTTCCCTCTTCAATAGTTCCAGAATTACCCTCAAGTGCTCTTCGTGGTCAGTCTCGCTCTTGGAGTAGACGAGAATATCATCGATGAAAACAATCACAAACTTGTCGAGGTACGCCTTGCATACTCGATTCATGAGATCCATAAATACGGCTGGTGCGTTGGTTAGGCCAAAAGGCATAACCGAAAACTCGTAGTGACCATACCGTGTTCTGAAAGCCGTCTTTGAAATATCTTCCTCGCGCACTCTCAGTTGGTGGTAACCAGATCGCAGATCGATCTTCGAGTAGTAACTCGATCCCTGAAGCTGGTCAAACAAATCATCAATTCGGGGTAAAGGATAACGGTTCTTGACCGTCACCTTGTTCAATTCCCGGTAGTCGATGCACATTCGGAAAGTCCCGTCTTTCTTTCGGACAAACAAGACAGGGGCTCCCCACGGCGATGAGCTAGGTCGGATAAAACCCTTATCCAACAAATCTTGCAACTGAGTGGACAACTCCTGAAGTTCCGCCGGTGCGAGCCGATACGGGGCTCGTGCTATGGGTGCTGCACCGGGGTGTCAACTCGATTTGGAATTCGACCTGACGAATAGGAGGGAGTCCGCGCAAATCCTCCGGGAAAACTTCCGGGAAGTCTCGCACAACAGGTATATCTTCAATTCGTTTCTCCTCCGAGGGTTTCTCAACAATCTGTGCCAAAATTGCCGGATGACCCTTTCGTAGATACTTCTGCGCCTTCATAAGGGTAATGATGCTGGTGGTCATGCCGCTTCTCTCGCCTCGACCGAAATGATCTCGCTGGAAGGGGTAGTAATATGGACTATCTTATCATGGCATATAATCTCTGCTCGGTTCTCGGATAACCAGTCCATGCCGACAACGACATCGAAACTACTAAGCGTAAAAGGAATAAGGTCGATATCAAAGACATGACCTGACAGTTTTAACTTACATCCCGCAAGTACATGAGTCGTTATTATAGTCTTACCGTCAGCTAATTCAACAGGAAACTTAGCATCTAACGGGGTTGGAGTTAAGTCTAAAAGTTGGCTAAGGCTTTCGACACAAAACTCCTATCAGCTCCAGTGTCAAACAAAACAGAAGCAAAACAATCGTTTACAGGGAACTTACCAGTCACCACGTGCGGATCATTGCGGGCTTGACCCGACCCAATCACAAACGCTCTTCCCTTGCCATTGCTTCCACCATTACTGCCACTTCCATTACCCCCATTGTTGTCATTCTGTTTCAGCTTGGGGCAATCTTTCGGGAAATGGCCTTCCTGCCCACATTCAAAACATCCCTTCGTCGTCATCGGTGGCTTAGGAGCACCCTTTGCCGCAAGGTCTCCTCTACATTCTTTCGCTTGGTGACCTATCTTTCCGCATCTTTGACACTTGACACGGTCACACTGGCCAACATGATGATAGTTGCACCTGTTGCACTTTGGATACTTCCCAGCATATCCGCTCGAAACCTGCCCGCTACCATTGTTGTTGTTTTTGTGATTCTGAGTGTTAAAGCTCCGAGTGAATTCGGGCTTACGGTAGTGTTGTTGCGGTGGGAGGTTCGAGGATGAAGATCTGGTGTTGTCAAACTTCCTCATCCCGCTGCTCGGGTTACTGTTGCTATTGCTGACGTTCATTACTCGGATTGTCACGGGCTTTAGTGGTCGAACCCCTAGGTGGTAACGCACCTTGGGTCACAGCCTGATCCGTCAGTTTGTGAGCTAAACGGATCGCTTGTTGGATCGTGGCTGGTCTGGAAGACGTCACCATGCCCTGAATCTGCGGTGCTAATCCATCAATGTACATTTCTATCCTCTTGCTCGGCGGATCCACCATCCGCGGACACATCACAGCCAACTCGTGCGAACGAGTAGTGTAGGCTTCGATTTTCGAACCCACCATCTTCAACGACCAAAATTCTGATTCTAACTTTGAAATCTCTTCTCTCGGACAATACTCCTCTCGCATCATGTTCTTGAACTCCTCCCAATTCATCGCGTTAGCCAGTTCCAACCCAGGATCTGGACGTTTGAATTCCACCAAGTGAGGGCGGAATCCTCAAGTGTCCCAGTAGCGAATTTGACCCTACTGGCAGGGGGACAATTGCACATCTCAAATGCCGACTCAGCCTTCTCAGCCCAACACAGGAAACCTATAGCTCCCTCAGTGCCCTTAAACGTACTGGGCTTGCAGTCAAGGTAGTTCTTGAAGGTACACGTTCCACTCGGACCTCCAGCTTGATTCTGAACGTGTGCGGCTAAAGCGGCCGCAACATGGTCGTTCAGCAGAGTTTGGAGTTCAGCTGCAGTCAAGCTGATGTTACCACGTCCTCGTCCAGCGTTTCTTCCAGCCATTTCCTAGAATCACAGTATAAAATGTTAAACATGAATTTTTCTTTCATATACAACACACCATACATGTAATAAAAAGATAGGTAAGAAAGAAAATAAGAAACAACATCACATCACAACCACATATTAGTCTAAAAAAAATTCATGATTAAAACCATTGTATTCGCTACAAAGTATTTCCAATCAATCCTTAAAATCATAGAAAAATAATAGTTCGGTGGAGACAACCCTTCCATCTAAGTGTCATCATCACTAGATGTCGTCATCCGAGGACACCTCTGAGTGTGCCTCTTCCTCAGCTGGTTCTTCCTCCGGTTCTTCTTCGGGTTCCTCCTCGGGATCTTTCTCAGGCTCCTCTTCGGGGTCTTCTTCAGGTTCCACTTCAGGCTCTGCCCCAGGCTCGGCCTCAGGCTCTGCCTCAGGTTCGGCTGCGTTCTGAGCAAGTTGCATTTGTAAGACATCGCAACGCTCTAGAGCTATCTCGGTTCGGGTCCTTGCTTCTTGGAGTTGCTCTTTCAAGTCTATCATCTCAGCTTGCATCTTCATCATAACCTTCATTTGTTGATCGCTAGTCTCTTGCATTTCCTTCATTGCCGCTGCCATGCGGCAATCTCCTCCTTAGTCTCGTTCCGTCTTTTAACATTCTGGAAACGTTCTCCCTCGTATAGCGCATGTAACCCACGTCACGCTCCAAGCATGAAACAACAGCTGCGAGAACTCTCTCTACAGGTTCGGTTATGGGTGGTAAGGTGTTGGGATAAGCAGGGTGGTTCGGGTGAGGTAACGGGGGAACTTGTTCGCGATAGACCATACGTCTGATCATGTTAGGGTACCAATCCCAGCTAACGTCGCTTTCGTATATGCCTCCGGATAGGCGGTATCTCTTCGGTGCGGGAGCTTCGAGTTCCGGGACTACTCGGGGCGGCGATGCGGTAGGTAACTACGGTTCCTTCCCGTGAGCATGCGTCATCGAATCGGATGATGATGAGGGTGGCGTCGACATTCCTACAGGTAAGCCGTGTATGCGCGCGCGTATGAGTGAAAGAGGTAAAGAGATAAGATTACAAGACAACACAAACCTATTCAGTGCGTATCATTATAACTAATGGGTCGTCGCGGTTATAGTCTAGTATGCATGCAGCTTCTAGTTCGCTATAACCAATGGCTCTGATACCAATCTGTCACACCCTCAAAATCCACTAACGGAGTTTTACCGTCAGAGGGTGTGAACTAACAGGATCGGAATCATCAGTTATAATCAAACCATAAAAATGTTTAAATGAAAATAAGTGCGGAAGCGTAAAACCATAGAAACAATGTTACGTCACGCAGGACGATTTAAAACCAATGATAACAGTTAAAAGTAAGTTTGCATAGTTAAAAGTTTTTCAAGCAATGCATGTTCCTAAACCGCGCGCCCGCCTCGGCTACCTGAGAATAACATACTAAAAGTGTCAACACAAGGTTGGTGAGTTCACAAGTTATATAAAAATAAATCGTTTAGCGTTTGCGTTCAGCGTTTTGCGTTAAGCGTTTTGCGTAACCACGTTACGGCGTTTTGCGTTACCAGATAGTGTTATGTCAAATTATATATCGATAGGTAGCTAATCTATACAACAAGTATTACTAAGTGTTCGACACCGAAGCTGACTCGTTTAGTAAGTGCCTTGTCACCAGGTCCTCCAGACCATGGTACGTGTTAGCCAAAATTACACCCGCTCGACCTCCAGTCGAGTTTAGCGTTGGGTGGGGTTTGTCAAACCCAGTAGTACTACTCAACAGTGACTCGCTATTCTAAATATTAACCGGTTCGATGTGTAGGACTTCAAATATTTCGTTTGCCACTTAGCCTTTACAAGTGATATATAATTTATAACAAAATCTCAAATGCGTTGTGGAGTATGTTATCTCCCCCAAGTGAAAAACGTTTGAAAACAGTTTAAAGAGGGGAAAGTGAAACTCCCTGTTTGCGAAGAATTTCCCAAAATAAATCACCAAGATGCGCGTCACCGAAAAACTCTCTCTAACGTTCTAAAACAACAAAGAGATTTTTCTAAGTGTCAGAATATTATCGAGTCTCTAGACCCGGCACATAATACCTATGCACATAACATGTTTCGTGTTTCGTTCGTGAATCGTGTGTGACTTTAACAAGTGTTTTTGTGACACATCACATGTGTAAGCAATCATATACGTGTCATGTATTCATAACGTACATTACTAGCAATTTTTCCCGTAAGGGCATTTTGGTCAACAAATAACAATTAACTAGCCATTATTCCCATAAGGGCATTTTGGTCAAATTATGACAATTATCTTGCAATCATTCCCCTCAAGGGCAATTTGGTCATAATACGATAATAAATTAGCAAGTATTATATTTCATCCATTTTCACAAAACTCAGCAGCTAGTTTCACCGAGACAGAAATCCTACTAGAAAGATTGTACTATTTCACCGATCATAGTGTCTCAATTAATTTACCAAATATCATCACAGAAGCACATATGTCTTAGGTTTCCAGAACATATTTTATTACATTTTTATTCCTCATAGTTTCTCACAATCATCAAATCATTACAGCAAACTCATAACAGTCAGATTCATGCACAACAGAATGTTAATTGCAATTCCCGTTAATCGAAAAATCCAATAAATGCAAGACCACTTGAGTTTGGTTCCTAACTCAATGAGTCAACTTACAGAAGTGGAACCAACCCAATTGGTCTCGTAGTTCATGAGATATAACATTTACAACATAACCTAACAGCAGGTCTAACAGCTCAGCTTTGCACAACGTTTTTGTAAAATCATAAAAGTTAACTTCTACTTGTCCAAAAATTACAAATTTATACTTTATAGAAACTAGACTCAACCTAGTTTACTGTAGTACCAATAATCTCAACCAATTTTCACGTTTACACTTCGTTACAGTCACTTAAACATCAAATACACATTCTGTCCAGAAACTGTTTGCATCCAAACTCCATATATTAACAACCTATGAACTATCATGCATTCATATGATCCTCTAGACTCCATAAACACCATTCATACACATCAATTACATATTACATACTTGATTAGGGTTTGTGTTTGAACTCAAATCAAAGACACAACAATCAACATGCAACAAGATTCAATCTACTTATCAAATCATCATTCAATCAACCACAATCATGTTAGCTATCTACATACACAAAATCGGCAGGTCTAGGGTTTGTGGTTAACCCAACAAACATCAAAATTAAGCTACAAGAATGTAAAGGATGATCAATTATACCTTCCTAGCACCTAGTTCTTGGATTAAACACTTGATTTCTTGATGTATGTGTGTGTGGAAGTCGATGGCAGCAAGGAGCAAAGGGAAGGGGGGCCGATCGGGTTGGGATAATAATAATAATAGTTAGGGTTTAATTTTTAAGGTTATATTTATAGACACACAAGTTACACACAAGTCCCTCTACTTTCAAGTGTTGTTTTTCTAACTTAACTAACTTAGTTCTTGTTTCTTGTTTAGCATTACACACAATATAATCAAGTAACACATATGTTAACACTTAATTATCACATAATTATTATGTTGACGTTTTTCGTTTATTCCTCAATCGTTTGCGTCAACTTGTTTGCGTTTCGGTGCAAATCCAGAGAGACTACACATGTAGTAAGTGTTAAGCGTCATTTAAACCCTAGTTTAAATGTAATGAAGTGTGCGTTATAGATTTAGTGATCTTAAGTTTGAATTGACGGAGTTGAGTTAACGGAGTTAACCTGAAATTGACGATTGTCACAGTTCTGGTGCCCCGGCGAAGTTCCTCCAACACCTGTCCTTCGTGGACTGATTCGTCCAGAATTTCAGTACGACGGGGCCTTGCCAGAGCAGCAGATGGCTATTGGTTCTGGCTCATCTTCAAATCACTGTGAATCAAAAAAACCGTAGAAAACCGTGTATCTAGCTGAAACCGGATGGCGCCAATGAAGAAACACGAGATCGAACTGGGTAGTCCGATCGGTATTTCCCCAGATGAGATTATGCTGAAGTAATGAGAACAGATCCAAGCTGATGCCTGTAAAACAGAACACCGTTGAATCTCGTTACGGGAAGGATAGAGTGGGGGGTCTTCCCGTAACCACCCTTTGGCGTGAGAATAAGTATCATACTTAAAGTAAGACACAGTATATAATTGCTTAAGGCTTGAGATTGTGAATGAATACCTTGAAGAGATGATCTTCGTATTTATAGCCGAAGGGGGCGAGGGGAAGGTGATTGGTGGAGTTGTCACTATCAAGTTATTCCTTCTCTGCCTGAATGGACACGTGTCGGGCCTTTATTAGATGTGACAGCCTGGACCCGCTTATGGTGTAGCCATTATCTGTGCACGTCGTGGGATGGTCATTACGTGTCCAGGTGTCCTCTTTCCATTGGCCGATATCGCTGTCAGGAGGTTTTGAGGGAATCTTCTAGAAATAGTTTGTTACAACTGCTCTTCCATATCACGTGGGGATCATACGTGTCATGAGTCCCTTGAGTTGTTTGTGGATTCCTTCCGCAGATGCTTGCGTGACCATCCGCGGATTATGATGGAGTTCCATGAATTGACTTGGATTGTGGATGGTTTCA
Source organism: Bidens hawaiensis (assembly GCF_021521415.1). Classification (NCBI taxonomy): domain Eukaryota; kingdom Viridiplantae; phylum Streptophyta; class Magnoliopsida; order Asterales; family Asteraceae; genus Bidens; species Bidens hawaiensis. The sequence goes on from NW_027499306.1 coordinate 103,193, forward strand.
CCAGTCCACTTATTCCTTGTGCGGATTTCTTTTGGCGATCCGCGGGTTGATTGATGGATCCATGGGATGCGGATGTCTTTGACGATCTGCGGGTCGGATAAGGGATCTGTGGGTAGCTTTTCTACCCTCCCTCTATACCTGGTTTGGCCCAAAGAAAGATTCGCCAGTGGCAGTGGTACAAGCTGATAATGAAGTTTATAAGGGCTGTTTGGTAATTACTGCTGTTGTTACATGTTTTATATGCTAAAAATTTGCTGCTGCACTATCGTCAAGGGTATTATAGTAAACTTTGCTGCTGATATGAAATTGATGATGCAGATTGTACAAACTACTATAGCAGGGGCAGTCTCGTAATTCACTACTGAAACAAGTGTTCGGTGAATAAAAATGATGCAGATATGATGTTGTTCTCACGAAAAATTGCTGCAAATGGTAACGAACAGTTATCAGATATGTCACGGACACTTAATAAGATTCTCGAGCAGTTGTAGTGTGTGCAGCAGCTTATTACACGAGCAGTCAGAAATTTTGACGAATACTTGCTGCCAGTTCAGAACTTTATTAACGAGTACTTACTTTTGCTACTGCACTATTTCACGAATAATAACAGCAAGGGCTGGTTGATGCTGATCAAGTTATTAACGAGCTGTTTGGGATAGGTAATTTTGTAATTTCAAACGTGGTGCAAATGGTTTATGTAGTTACAACAAATGGCAGCTCTGTAATACATCAGCTGGTGCAACAGTGGGCAAAATGGTAAATTC